>NW_022201915.1:0-3409 GCF_009176525.2 Contarinia nasturtii | reverse complement strand
AAGTGATTTTGATAACAAACAAAAAAAAAATCATTTTTGACACGAGAAAACCGAATCTGACATTTATTTAGAGATACAACCAATTTTTGATACACTTTTCATATAAAAATCACAAAAAAAACGAAAATTTTATATGGGAAATGTGTTTCACTTTTATAGTTAGCTGACTGTTTTTACAGTCAATAGTCCTGGGTTTGACACAGAAAGGAAAGGTATTTATTTTTCAAAACAGTTATCATAGTCGTGTATCTATGACGAGTATCACTTGCGTTGTATATTGACAATGTATTTGAACGCGACTCGATTTAAGAAGCGCCATCTCTTTCACGCCAGGTTCTCATATATTTTTTTCTTGCAAATAAAATTGCAAAATTGTATAAATTGAATAAGTTTTGCAATAATAATAACGAAAATAATTAATAGAATTTATAATTAATAAAAAAAATTGAAAAAAAACACACAAATATTTTATATTATATGATATGTAGCTTTGCCTTGTAGACCATGTAGAGATGGTTACGTGGAGAAAATATGTATTTGACAAACATTGATATCTGTCAAAAGAAACAACGTAAACAACACGAAGTGAAGCTATTCTGGTGAATCATATAATATAAAATATTTGTGTGTTTTTTCAATTTTTTTATTTATTATAAATTCTATTAATTATTTTCGTTAATATTATTGCAAAACTTATTCAATTTATACAATTTTGCAACAAAAAAATATTTGCAAGAAAAAAATATATAAGAACCTGGCGTGAAAGAGATGGCGCTTCTTAAATCGAGTCGCGTTGAAAGCCGACTGTAAGTGATACTCGATCTATGACAGAGATTATGGGGGTACGATTTTTTATTCTCGTGAAAATATCAAAATCGAACCACTCTAATGTAATTTTATTTATGCAGAAAACAATAAATATGTGTATTTAAGTGCAGATTTTTATAATTTAGTGTTATTTTATGATAAAAAATCGATGGTTCAATATAGTTTTCTGACATAAAGCAAAAAAAAAAGTTACTTGTTGGAGTGGCTCTTGGTCTATACCGGAAAATTTAAATTTCCCAAAATGTGACCTTTTTCAAATATTATCCAAACTAGTATGGTACAGTTTTTAAAAAAAGCGGTACATTTAAGTACATTTTTAAATTATTTCTTTAGATTTTTTTTCGAATTTTGGCCACAATTTCTTCCATTTTTTGAAAAAATGTATGGAGAAATTGTATCCATTTAGTTTTGGATGTAAATTCTCCATCAGTTTGGTAATATTTTCCCCGGGAAATTACGTCCAAATCGAATTGGAAATAGTCTCCCTGGGTTTTTGGCCGCAATTTCCCGAAAATAAAATATTTTTCTTGGGGAAAATATGATCAAATTTTAAAAGGAATTATTTTCTTCAATATTTCGGGCATAAATTCTCCATTAGATTTGTATGGGGGAAATTGTAACCGGGGAAAATATGACCGGTCACCGTTATTTTCAACACATGTCATTGTACGAGTGAAAATGGGAGAAATCTTTCCATCGAAAATATCATTTCACACACGTACACACATATTCATCGTGTTCTATCGCTGATTTTATACAAAATTAAAGCAACTTTAACTCTCAATTGTGCTGGTATTTTGCATACGCATTCCTTTGTAACTTAAAAAACGAAAATATGACTCTCTCTCTCTCTCGCTTTGTCAATTGATTGACTGACACCATGGCCCGCTCCTGACATCGACTTGACATTTAAAACAATCAGTGCGTTTTTTGCACTTGGTATTATGCGCGTAATATTTTAAACGGTTTGATATATGACCACCATGATTCTCAGTCATGCCAGAAGACATGAAATTGGCTTGAAATTAATTGGCGTGGTGAAAAGTAGGCGTTCTTACTAATCTTTATATGTTTCATTTATTGGTTCATTTAGTTAAATTGCATTTTTTTTATATAGAAAATTAAAAATGAGACAATAAATAAAATACATTAAATCCATGAAGTTTTACTTTTAAAATTAACAACATTGGGTCTTTGTGAATGATTAAAACAGGTATTCTCGTTTGCTATTTTCACCTCCGTACTCTTTAAACAGATATAACCAGAGCATAGTGATGGAAAACTTACCAAGTTGCCTTGATTGATCCATTTCGCTTTCTCGTATCTATTTCGTTTGTTTGGTTTTTTCTTGTACACAAAATGGATTTAATGCGATGAATATAAAGCAGAATTTAAAAGCCATTTACGTCCTTAAACCTTTTACAGCACAAATAGTAGTCAGCCGTTGTCTCAATTGCCATTGTCGATGTGATCTCGAAGCTCCGCAATCCATATCGCAAAATATGTGAGTATGTGAGTGGTAGTTTCCATATATCATTCGAATTGCTGCAATCGTATCCAACTGAATAATGCTACGCCAATATACTCAAATTCTATGGGCAATAAATCAATTTAAGGCCAAATGCATGGTTTTGTCGTGTATAAACAGACGCTTCGAATGCCACATCTATATGCATGTGCATCGTGTAAGATCGTACATGCATCCATGGTACTTTACGTGCTTTTACAATCGTTCGAAGTAGAAAATGTGGCGAGAGATTTTGAAGGGAACGGCCCGAATTAAAACATTGCGGAACTCTTCTGTATTATGCGTACGTTGATTGCATTGATTTGTTTTCGATTTTGGCAACCTTTGGCACATGAACACGAACGTGAAAAGGTCTCAGCATAGGCATTAATAAACATCACTTAATGCTTGTTTTCGTTGGAAAGTTCATTGAAATGATTATCGAAATGCGACAATACATGTTTACTACGCCCTTTTAGTACTTGCGTACTTTCTGCCTTTTTCAAATCAGTCGTAACATTTGCCAGAAAAAAAAATGAGCTCAGCATTTACACACCAAAAACAACATAAACAATTCGAAAAGTGCGCGACGGTCCAACTGGCTTCCAAAAACGAATTGAAAAAGCATCGACCAAAAGAGAGAAAAAAAACAAACATACACACACACACACACCCAACTCACCGTTCTGTGATTTATGGCCGTGAATTTAAACAATGTTCCGCATTCAGACAGAGAAATTTTACTCCCATTTCAGTAGCCAACCAGCCAGTCAACCAGACTGAACGATGTTTACTATTTGCTCGTATATCATAGGTGCTGAGAGGGGGGGGGTTTCCGTGTTTTGCCCCCCTCTGGCACACAAACGGCCGGTATTTGCCCCGGTCTGCAGAAATTGACAATTGGGGTTTGCCCCCCCCATTTGCTCCCCCCCTGCAAAACAAAAAAATACGATTTGCCCCCCGCTGCAAACTGCGATTTGCCGAATAATCATAATTAACAATTCTTGATTACATAAAATCGATTTGTATAGACCAAACAATTTAATCTATATTTATCAGACAATATATTTAGCT
>NW_022201914.1:0-3808 GCF_009176525.2 Contarinia nasturtii | reverse complement strand
TTTTAACTATGAGGTTTTATATTATACAAGACTGGACTTCTTCCTCATAGCTCACTCTGATTGTCATTGCGGTTTTTGCGTAAGATGTTGTACGCAGCCCACCATCCCACCTGTCCTGCTCCCCATCTCCATTTCTTCTACTGGTTGTTGTTTTCATTTTTAATTTTTTATTGTTATTAACATTTTTCTATGGCTTTCGCCGCACCATCAAATCAATCGTCACCAACTTAATTTTTAACGTTTTTATTAAGTTATACATAAAATCTTCTGGTCACCACTTAACTTAATTTTTTTTTAGTTATTTTTTTATCTTTTTTTATCAGTTGTTTTCATTTTTCTCTGTTTTCAATTGTCTTTAAATACGCTGGCCGTCAGCATTTTCTATGGATTTTGAATTTATTGACGAATGGAAACGATTGCACTCGATTTCAGGATATCCCTGGTTTTTCAGTAGTTAATGTACATTCAAGAAGTTATTGAGACATACGAATTTTTTTAAACTTTTTTTTTATCAATTATCGTGTCCTATCACTGTCATTTATTTATTTATTCATTTTTAACGTCTACCAAAACTGGCCGACAATAATATCACAATTATAATTATAATCATCAGTGTAGAACGACGAATATAGAACGTAATTTGTTTTGCAATGTTTTATTCGTATAAATTCAGGATTTCTGATTGATCTTATGCCCTGATTGATATTGATTTCATCCATCAATGCAGGACAATTATATCTGCCCATGATTACTTTATGAATAAACACGATTGATGCGTTTACTCTTCTTCTAATCAGCAGCTTTTCTTTTGCCGTTTACAAATTGCCAGAACTTTTTCGGGTTTTTCTTTGCATCAAAAACAATTCCTTTTACATAGTTTTCATAGCACTCCTTCTGATATGAATCAAATTCATCACGCGCTTCAATAAACTTAGACTGATCTGCATCTATATTATCTGTACGATGTTTACACAATTTTTTGTATTGTCTATTCCTAATATTTTTAAGATTAACCAGTTTTCTATCATACCATATTGGTTTGTTGGTTTTTCTTATCAATGACTTAGGAATAAATTCATCCATAATCTCGTATACTATATTGTAAAAGGAATCGACCATGCTATTGATATCATTTGATGAAAGGATAATTTCGAAATCGATACAACTTGGACATTCGTTTATCAGATCATAATTTGCTTTTTTGAAACAATATATTGGCGAAGATGATTCATTAGATGTGAAACAAATCGGTTTGCATTTAATATTACATACCATTTGATTGTGAGCTTTATCTGAGATGAATTCAGGTATAAGCGGCAAATCAGCCTTTTCGACCATTGACAATTCTGGCATATTTGTGTAGACTAGATCGAGTATATTGTTGCTTTTGTTTCGAAGAGAGCAGATCTGAAATAAGCCATTGTTCAGCATATGTGTGGTGATATTTCGTGCAATGGTTGATTTTTCACTATTTGAGTCCCCAATAATAGGGAGCAGATCGAACCCATCTTCGTTTGGTCTCCAGTCACATTCAGCCATATTCCAATCGCCGACAACGATAATATGATCAGCTGCATTAAGAGGAATACTATCAATAGCCATCAGATATTTCCTGAACGTCATAATGTCTGCACTTGGTTGTATATACAGACAATAAATGTATAGTGAGGATGTCCCCTGATTGACTCTGACACAAACTGCTTCTAAATCCAACATTTCAGAAGTTGAGATTTCTTCACAGTCAATTTCTTTTGATACTGCGATCAACACCCCTCCGCCCCTTTTTGCTTTGATCGATGAATTGGCTCTGTCTTTTCTAAAAGATTTGTATTTGCTATCGAGGAATTCACAGTCATCTTGTGATGGATCCAGCCATGTTTCTCCCAGTGCAATGACTTTGTAGTTCGTTGAATTAGTTGAAAGAAGGAGTTCGTTTGTTTTATTGTTCACGCTTCGAATGTTGGCATAAAAAATGCCGAAGAAACTGCTATCACTTGAATTTGGATCAGCGATTATTTCCTGGATTGAATCGTTTGAGCTAAGAGAAAATCCAAGTTGACAGCAGAGGCGTTCACATTTGCTTGAAATGAAGAAAAGTCACAAATGTCTTTGCGAACAAACCGCGATATTTCGCAGTGGTGTGACCAAAAGGATTTGTTTTGAATTATTTCAGCAACAGAATCGCATGTTTCTATTTTAAAATTCACATAAGAAAGGAGTGAGACGTCTTGGTTTTTCTTAGTTAGCCTAATGACACGAACATCTTCCGCTTCACATTGTGCTTTTGATTGTATGAAATTATTAATAACTTCGGCTGATATATTGGTGTTGACCTTTTTTAAATGAAATTCACGATTAAGCTTCTTGTGATGCTTCCTTTTTTCCTTTGGCTGAATTGCGGTTGATATATTCTGACTTTGTGGAACATCGCAGTTCTTGGTGTTGTTGATTATCTCTAGCTTCTCCAATGCTTCTTGAGCATTCAATTCCAATTGCGAAATTGATTCACAGTTTGATTCCTGATCAACAACAATAGACCTCAAATGATTAATTGAAACGTTGATTGAGCTTTCAGCTACATCAGTCAGTCCAGATTCGAGCTGATCAGCTGATGAGTCTGACTTTTTGCCAAATCCCATGCTGTCCAGACTGTTTTGACTGATTATGTGATGATAGTTTTGTGATGGTATTTCAACATGTTCATTTGATTCCATTATTTTACAAGTTGAGGAACGTATCAAATTTGGAATTAGGTCTACTTTATTCTCGATGATTTCACATTTATTGTAAATATCTTGGATTATATCTAGTTTTATAGAATCTGTTAGAGGTGATTTCATGGCCGTATCATGTTCAATTACCGGTTAAACTGAGTTAATGAGTGACTCGATGTGTTCTTCCTCGATTATTTTATCGCTTATGATTTTTGTAAGCTTGTCAATTTTCGAGTTTTGTTGCTTCAATTCAAGTCTCATCCTGTCTAGCGTGTCCCATGTAGTTGAGTCAGAATTCTTTAATATGCTTAAAACATCATCGTCAACTGATTGTTTGATTATAATAGAGTTCCTATCATTGCGTGCTAATTGCTTTGGGCTTTCCAAATTAATTACTTTTTTTTTGGTTTTGTCTGTCATTTGTCTTTTGTCTTTTTTTTTTTTTTTTCACTTTTTTTCTGTCGTCATCACTTAATTCATGATGTCAAAATCATGAAAACAGATATTTTGATCATCGTCGTCCAAAATATAAAATGCTTTTACTTTTATGATGACAGTTTCACTGGGCAGTGAATTTTCCGGCACGTAACAAAGCGTTGGCGTGTCCTCACCATCAAGAACCCAAGCTCGATCCAATCCTTTTTGACGGGCTGATGGTTCATATCGTATTATTTGCAAGATTGGATTTGGTATTTCGAATAGGCGATTGAATTCACCATTCTTGAAGTATCTCAACAAACATCTGTCAAGTCTGAAAAAAGAAGTGGAAGTCATTTTGAGTTCAATACGATCTATTATACGTGTTGTTGTAGACGCACCTGTTGTTGCACGTGTTGTTGCAGTTGCACCTGTTGTTGAACGTGAAACACCTGGAACTGCAATCGGAATATTACTTCGAATTGCACGTGTTATTGTAGTAGCACCTGTTGTTGCACGTGTTGTTGTTGCAAGTGGTGGATTCGCACCTGGCAGTCGCAAAGATGTTGCGCGCGATGATGAACCGAATTGCCCATCAGCTGGAGGTTGTGCAGCCATTCTGTGCGTCGTTGAGGAAGAAGTCCAGTCTTGTATAATATAAAACCTCATAGTTAAAA
>NW_022201913.1:0-3136 GCF_009176525.2 Contarinia nasturtii | reverse complement strand
CTCTCTCTCTCTCTCTCTCTCTCTCTCTCTCTCTCTCTCTTTCTCTTCCTCTCTGCTTATCCAATTTCACCTTCAATATGTTGACTAACTCGCTCATAGTTTCCCATTAACCGCACCAATCTGCATTCATTACCCATTCAAATTCAAATCCATTGAAACGTGAAATTCCGCTCAAAACAAACCCATGTCAATGTGTCCAATTAAAAATTCTAATCGTTTACGGAAATGCTAAAAAATGTTCATGCTTTATTGAATGTCTGCTAATTTAAATTGAATCGACTAGGACGGAAATAATTACGAGTGATTCAAATGTTAATCGGTTATATTAGCATAAAAATTTGAAATCGTGTAATTTTTATTGCACAAAATAGTTAAAATAGTAAATCAAATGGAAATTGTGTCGATTATCTCGGATGAAATTGCATCATTTTGATTTATTTTTAATTAGTAACTAAAAATCTATGATGATCATTCGAGTTCAATGTGTATCAATCAAATTAATCTCGTAAATCAACCGAAATGCATCAATCGGATATTTTAATTAAAAAATATTATTGTCCATGGAAAAGGCATTGACGTGTAATATGTTGAGAGTACATTGATGTAAAATGTTGAATTTTAATCTGATTCATCCTCTTAAATGATTTCCTGCTTCACTGTTTGAAGAACATTCGAAAACATTATGACCAACTGAATATAAACAGCTTGAAAATATTGAGAAATAAGTTGAGCTTACACAAAATGTAAACATACTTTCATGCTTTTCCGCTAACGACAAATTGTCACAAGTGCAATGAAATGCACCGATTCAAATTTCGTACGTAGAATTCGTGAAGTGCGAAATGGCATTAAATCCATGTAAAGTGTGTTGTGTGTATGTCGATTTTTCATCTGGACAAGTGTTTCGAAAATGTTCACCTGAAATCAGAGCATGAATTTGTGGGGTAATCTGCTTGAAAAAGACACACTACCTCAGAGGCGCTTTGTTAAGTTGTCAGACACATCTCTTGCGTCTGTATAGATACCAAAACAAACACCAGTAGATGGCCCCAAGCAGAGTCTTATGGGCTTCTTCACTAACGATTTCATGCTCTGCTTGAAATCACTGGAAATTTGCCTAACACAAATGTTGTTGGTTGTTGCCATATAGTGGGCGTATTTATTGTTGTATACACACACACACGCACACGCTAACATCGGCTGTGTACAACCTTAATTGCTGTATGTTCGAAGAATCTCGTGTTCAGCGCGCATTTGGTGTAATGTTGAATGGATTTTGCTTCGGGTACTGTACGCAAATGATCAAATTTGCTTGAAGTAAACTGACATTCAAATACCATGAATCCATGTGGATCAAAAACAAAAACCAAAACCCCGTTTAGTCTATTTACATGGGGCATCATTTGGATCGAATTAAATTGTGACGTTCAACAGTGAAATAAGTAAAATCAACAATTGCCATTGGCAATATTGAATGTGAGTCTTATTTTCCACTGTACGGAAATATTCAATGGACAATGGATAGCGAATGAAATGTACTGGTTTGGCCAACACTTTCAACGCATCGTACATTGGCGATACAAAGTTCTCGTCCATCAAGAATGATGATCGGACTATCCGATTTGCATGATAAAATTGAATTTCGATACTTTCCACTCAAACGTTGCGTAAAATTGAATCGCCATACTGAGCAACACTTCCGACACATACAATGTCGATTCGCATCGGTTGAGTGCTCTTTTTCAACACTTTTTATCGAAAAGTACAGTTAATACATCGCCTGTTTATTTTACAAGCAATCGGATTTTCTCATGCAAACAAATCGTCATGTTTGCATTTGGTTAATATGCATTCATTGACCTGAGCCATATCCTCATTTTTGCTTCAATGAAACAAATAGACTTTTGCGATGGGAGTATTTTCACATTGCACAATTTCACAATCTCATGAGATTTAATCAGAATTTCAAAATCAGACCGGAATCGGTGGCATTGATGCAACAAAATGAGCTTGATTTTGAACAGGCGTGGGAAAATCATTTTTTTAACAAAAAAAAAGGTGAAACGGAAGTGAACGCAAAATCTCGAACATGGACCGTGTTTAGTAAAATTACACGGAATTTTAAATGACGAAAATAAGCACTCGCACACCGTTTTATTCGATTTCCAGTAGAAAATTTTCCATATTCAAACAAAATAAATGCGCAAACATTTTGTAAAGCTCCGTTGGGGTGCGTTTGACGTATATTTCGTATCCTTCTCAGAAAACGGCATCAGGTCTTCTGCTTCTATCACAACGATCCACATGTATAACAGTTTGAAGTTGGACCCAATTTTCGAGTTGGTCGGGATATATGGTGGCACCAAAATCGACTAAAACTTTTATAGTTTTCGGTTTGTCTGAAAAAACAAATCAACTCTGATTTTAATTTAAAATTGAGATATCAATATTACCATTCTCTCTCAATCAACGAGTTCTATCGCGATTATTCATAGCTTCAATATTGTCACCTTTTTCAAGAAGATATTTAGTTAAATTAGGTTTTTTTGAAACATTATGTTTCTTTACTACGGATAAGCCGTTACTTTTCAACGATGAGGTTGTTGTAAACAATGCAATCGAAAATCAAACACACTTTACACTTGAAACAATTAGAAAAAACAGAATCTTGAAATATCACAACTGAACAGAAATGACCGATTTCGCCGTTTACGGCTCATCAGCGCAGCTTGAAAGAATTCAAGCCATCTGCGGATGATATTTAGTGATTTTCGCGTTACCTGCATTTAAAAAAGTTTAAAAATTACATTTTCTTTGTGAATATTGATATAAATTACCAGTGGCTGCAGCTACATGAGTGAAATCGATTTGAAACTGTCTTCGGAATTCACATTTGCACCCAGAGTTTGAAATAATGATTAGTTTTTTCAATTCATTTATTTGAAAATCAATTACCATTAGTTAATGTGAATTGAAATTTTCAATTTATTTTTTTCAATTCATTAAATTGAATTTTCAATTACCATTTACATTCAAATTGAGAAATGAATTGAAATTCATTTCAATTGCGTGAAGTTGCAGAGATTCTAGTTGGTTAATTGATATTACTACTCTCGATTGTTTTCAATTTTTTACC
>NW_022201911.1:0-1184 GCF_009176525.2 Contarinia nasturtii | reverse complement strand
AAATGAGAAAAAAATGTTTTTTTCTTTCACTTTTTGTGCTCTATACCCAGTCTCCGAGAGTTTCATATAAACTTGCTATGTGATGCCTATTGAATAGTAAGCAAATACCAATCGTGATTGAATCAATAGTCATTTGGCTATTACAAGGCGAGTTTATATGAAACTCTCGGAGACTCGGTATAGAGCACAAAAAGTGAAAGAAAAAAACATTTTTTTCTCATTTCTCGAACACCACTAAATGGTCTATATCATTTGCTGTGAAAAATTTGCTATCTCTTTCACCCAAATCGTGCTTGGCAAATGGCAAGTCGTTGTCTCATGCTATCACGCTCACCCTTGTATGTATAAATGTACAATGGACATTCTATTCATACACAACTCGCACTTATATTTTGCTGCGCAATAAAAATCGTCGAAACAAAACTCAAAGCGATTACCAAATACATTGTAAACAATTTTTTTGCGCAGCAAAATATAAGTGCGAGTTTTGTGTGAATAGAATGAGTAGTATTGGACAACGATTTGGGTGACAAAGATGACACATTTTTACGTTCTGATCACACCACATGATATAGACCATTTAGTGGTGTTCGAGAAATGAGAAAAAAAATAATTTTTTTTTTCGCTTTTTTTGCTCTCTACCGAGTCTCCGAGAGTTTCATATAAAGTTGCCATGTAGCAGCCAAATGACGTCTATTGATTCAATCACGATTGGTATTTGCTTACTATTCAATAGGCATCACATAGCAAGTTTATATGAAACTCTCGGAGACTCGATATAGAGCACTCAAACAGTGAAAAAAGTCCAGATCGTGATTTAGATGATATGGAATGCGATTTTTTTCATTCTGATTTCACCAGGTGATACAGAAAGTTGAGTAGTATTTGAGAATTGAAGAAAAAAATTTTAATTATTTTTTTCATTTTTCGCCATTTTTTACCATCTACATGGGAGGCTTGTATGAAAAACACGGAAGACCGCTGAAATGGCTCATGCAAAATATGTATGAACGTACTACATTGTCATTTTAGCGGTCTTCCGTGTTTTTCATACAAGCCTCCCATGTAGATGGTATAAAAAATCGCGAAAAATGAAAAAAATAATTAAATTTTTTTTCTTGAATTCTCAAATACTACTCAATTTTCTGTATCACCTGGTGAAATCAGAATGAAAAAAATCACAT
>NW_022201910.1:0-4706 GCF_009176525.2 Contarinia nasturtii | reverse complement strand
ATATTCGAAACGTTGCAGAAATTCTCTTCTTTTTACTTTGAGTTCATGCTGATGCAATGAAGCAACGTTCCGAATTTACAAATGTATATTAAGTTTATATTCACAGTACACAGAAAATATATCTACCAACTATTTTCGTCACAAAATTGATATCAGAAATTTTGTGTTTCAAATTTTGGTTTCGTCACTCGTCTTTCACCTCGATAGAGGTTTTTTATTTGATATCAATAGTTTTGTTCAAGACACATGCATTTGAATATTTTTCAAATACAATGAAAATATGGATTTTTAGGTTATTTTTGGACCAAATTTATACAAATTATGGTTCATAATGAGGAACAGAGGTATTTTTCAGTGGTATGTGGTATGCATATTGTTTTATCTTTGACTTGAGGCTTAAATTGATGAAATTTTCAAAAGAACATATGCAATCTTTTTCGAAAAAATGCCCGTTATGTGTGCGGTCAACGGTCAATTTTTGGTTTTTTGCCAATTTGGCCACATGAAATTTTTAAGTCGCAATTGATACCACTTGAGAACTTACTTTAAGACCTTTCGAACGAATATGCATTTGTCCTGGTTATGTCAAGTCTAGGTCCCACAGCGACTGCATGAAATATTGGCCATTTTTGCATGACCTTTTGCATAGTTTGCCATTTATACTAACAGTTTTGTAGATTTCTTTTAATTTCATTTGTGACTAACCGCATGCACCTCTCCCAACGATAGTCCACCTTCTGGCCTGGTGGGAGGGGACATAAGATTCGGTATTTTATCGATTTTATGCGAGGAAACTATCAAACATGTAGTTATTTGTTGTTAAGATTTCATATTTCATACATCTAGACATTTTTGTGAAAATTCGAATTTTGGTACATTTGGCCGATTTTTGGTGTAGCCATCCAAAACGGTCGATATTTTATTCAATTTTGTTTGGCTAGTCACAGAGCATATCTACAGAGTCATTGGAGTACATTTTGGCCCATAAAATACTTCAAATGTTAAAAGTAACATTTTTTGTCATTTTTGGCCATTTTTGGCCATATTTGCAATACCGAAGGTTATGTTTTGAAAACAAGAATTTTCTGGGATATGAGCTATGCGGCATATTAAAGCTTAGACTTGGGCCTAAAATCGGTGAAATTTTCAAAAAAATACTTGAGCTTGTTTTCGAGGTTATGGACGTTATGTGTCCAGCCAAACGGTAACTTTTTGGTTTTTGGCCAATTTGGCCACCCCAAATAGAAATTTTTGGACCGCAAATGGCTTCATTCGATAGCTCACTTCAAGACCTTTCCAATGATATGCATATGTCTGGGGGGTGTCAAGTCATGGCGCTTCGGTGTCCGTGGGGACAAAAGTCAAAAAGTGACTGTGTGTTTCAAATTTTGGTTTCGTCATTCGCTCTTCACCTCGATAGAGGTTTTTTATTTGATTATATATACCGATATGATTGAATTCTTGGAAAATCTGGAATTGGAATTGGTTCTCTTGCTTGGAGGCTTCAACGGTTGATAAACAAAAAATTCCGTATTATTTTTCAAAAAGTAATAAACTTGTAAGCTGTATATCTTCAATTTATCAATTGAAAAAACATATTACAATTCCAGCTCGTTCTGAGCGAATTGTTTCCGTTATTTTGGATAGCACTGAAGACCAAATTTGCCTTTCTAGAAAGATTCAAGACGGTCTTTATGTCGCTAATTGTTTGGTTCGTCCAAATATGCACAAAATTGGTGCAATTAGTTTATTGAATATTTCAAACAAATATGTTTATTTAAATAAATTGGATTTGGAAATCGTTCCTTTAAATCAGTATGAAGTTTTAAGCATTTCAGAAAAAAATATTGAATCAAGTAATGAAAGAACAAAAAAAATATTAAAATGCATTGACACTTATCATATAAATCGTGAAGAAACCTTTTCACTTATGCAAATTTTAAATAAATACAATAAAATTTTTCATTTGGAGGGTGATGAAATGAGAGCCTGAAACCCGAAACAAGTTATAAAAATTCTTTTCGGAAAAAAAGCATAAGAATGTATTTTAAATGAAAAAGACGATTGAAAAAAACTGAGAGTTAAAAGAGCATATACAGAACTGAGAATTAACCCTCTAAGGTATAGTTCGAAATAAAAACAATATAGTATAGTTACGGTCTATTAGACCGTCCATACAAAATAGAGGGAAACCAAACAAAAACCAAAACAAAATCACACATTTTTTCAAATTTTTGCAATTTTTTTAAATAAAAACATTGAAAAAGGTTTAAAAGTTAAAAATTGTAAAGATTTCAAGAAAATAATTAATTTGAATCATCAGAATAATTTACATGAGAGCGTTTTTTTTTCGCATTTTGCACACAAAACAGTGATTTTCGAATGTTCGCCGCATACATTTTTATTGCATTTGTCGCAACATGTTTTGGTTTTACGATTGATTGAACTTGGACATAAATGACATGCACGTCGTTGCCATGGTGTAACTGGCGCTTCTTGTTCCTCTTGACCCATCAAATGCTCACGAACTTGTTTGAAAGCCGACTGATTAGATGCATTCATGGCGCGCTGTTCGCCGTACGATATGATCGTAAACTAAACCTTCATACGATTCGATCAAAAATGTCTTGCGTTGAAATGCATACTGTTCATGCGTGATATTGTGACTTGTGTTGTAAACAACAAATGCTGCAACACCACATACGTTGATGAGATTCATGAAGAATGGAAATGGCCATCGATTGGTTCTACGTTGACATGAGTATGAATGGCACATTTGATCCCTAGTTTGATCCAAAACATCCACATCGCCTTTCGTGCTATTGTAGACTACAGATCGATTTTTCTCTGACAGACATTTTGTTGAAATAATAATATGATGTACGCGATAAACAAGAATGATTCAAATTGATTTTTCTTGAGAATTTCAACCTATCTTCTCGTTTTCCAATTTAATTTTTCATTTTTATTAAACGGATATCATAAATTTTCACCAACTTAATTTGTGAAAATGCTTGATTATGTGTTTTCCATACATTTTGTATGGACGGTCTAAGAGACCGTAACTATATGATCAAGTTGGGATTTTCGTCTTTCTGGATTTTTTTTACAGAACAGTTTCAGGATTTTAAATGTCAATTTCAATATTTATCCATTATTCTCGTAAAAAGGCGAAAATATGATGGCAATCGGTCGACGCGTTTCAATTTTATGATATTTTTTTTTAAGTTTTCGGTTTAATAGACAGTTACTATACCTAGGAGGGTTAAAACAGAATATAAATTCAGTTAGCGACAAAACAAACAAGCGATATGTTATATTTTGACTCTGAGTTTTTATTCGTCTCATGTTTTTGACGAAAGCAAATATAATATTTATCGGTTCCAAATGAAAAGATATACATTTTCAGTGCTAAAATGAGGCGAATAAAAACTGTGAGTTAAAATACAATATTCCGAATTGAGAGTAAAAACAGCAAATCGATATATGCTACTTTTGCTCTCAGTATTCTATGTGTTGTTTTAACTCTCGTTTTATTCTCGTTTTGTGCTCAATAATTTCTTATGCTCTTTTTCCGAAAAGAATTTTTATAATTTGTTTTGGGTTTCAGGCTCTCAAATTATCTTACACCACTACAGCAGTAATGTGCGAGCTACATTTTACAGGGGGGGGGTGATTTTTCAAAAACTAAAAATTCTCTCATTTGAACAACAAATTTCGTTTTTTTTTTGCTCTTCACTTTTTTGGTGAAAATCCCTAGCAAATCGAAAGAATTTTCTCCGCGAAAAATCTCAGGAAATGACCTAGGGGGTAGACACGTGGAATAGGATTAGACTTTTTAGTGTAAAAATTCGAGAAATTAAAGTGGAATAGAGAATTCAGTAGCTGGATTCACATGGATTCACTAATCCTGTGTATGGAATAGCGAAAATGGGTTAATTCAAAGTTTTTGTAATCGATAGTACAGAATTTGATAAAAGCATTGAACTTGTTTTGAGATAGTAATTTGTTCTTTTTTGAAATATTTTTTAGTTCAAAAGTCGATTACAAATTTACAAAACAATAGATACACTTTCTCAAAATTTTATTGATGAAAAAAATAATTTTAATTATCAATAACAAAATGTCATACTCCAGTATCGATAAATAAGTTTTCAACAAAGTGAATAGCGGCGAAATGTGACATCACATTTGACAATGAAATGACGGATTGGTGGAATAGTAGGATTAGTGTTTTTATATTGGAATCATGGTTTAATCGTTTGTGTCTCCCCCCCTAGAAATGACGATAAAATCGTTTTTTTTTTTGCTCTTCACTTTTTTCGTAAAAATCCCTAGCAAATTCGAATAATTTCACATATAATTGAAAATATGAGATTATTTCAGGTATAGACTATACCAAATATACGGAATTTCCTAATCTTCGTAATAAATTTTGTTATTCTTCAAATTAAGAACAAAAGCTTATGTGAATTAGAAAATATTTGAAAATTCATTTATTTAATTATAATAATTATTACTATTTTTTGTCAAGGGGAAAACCGGTACTGAAATACTGAATATACTCAGAAGTATTGAAAAGTACCGAAAAGTACCGAAACGTATCAAAACGTACCAAATAGGTATTCGTTTCAAAAAAAAGTGAATAATTTTTTCGTGTTTTCGACTGTCTTTTTGGTTTTACATGGCAAGCTTGTATGAAACTC
>NW_022201909.1:0-6024 GCF_009176525.2 Contarinia nasturtii | reverse complement strand
ATCAGGGCTGTAATTTTCACTCTGTCAGTGCACGCACACAGTAGTGTGCACACTCACATTCTATGTGCGTCGCACACAATGCTTGTATTTTGCATGTGCGCGCACACTTAGTCACAAGTTTGACATTTTTGGCGGTTGGCAAATTTGTAACTAAGTGTGCGTGCACATTCAAAATACAAGCACTGTGTGCGACGCACATTGAGTGTGAGTGTGCACACTTCTGTGTGCGTGCACTGACAGAGTGAAAATAACAGCCCTGTTTATATGAAACTCTCGGAGACTCGGTATAGAGCATGAAAAGTGAAAAAAAAATCTGATTTTTCTCTTAATTTTTATGCACAACTAAATGGCCTATATCATCTGGTGCGACTGATTGTAAAAATTTGCTATTTCTGTCACCCAAATCGTTGTTCAATACTATCTAACTCACCCTTACATGTTATTTCTCAATGCATGGCATTGTGTTTACAAACAACGTTCTATTGACACACAACTGCGCAATAAAAATTGCTGATACAATCCATTTGATTGTTTATGAAATTTGAGAATAAGAAGTTTTTTTTTCACTTTTTGTGTATTCTATACCGAGCCTTCGAGAGTGTGAAATATTTATACCGTTAAACTGCGTCGCATATCAAAGCGAAACAAAATTCTGTTACTAAAACAAGGCAGAACAGTAGCTAGTTATCAGCACAAAATGAAACTTACATATTTCGCATAATAAAAAGCCAATGTTCTCTATTCCTATGATAACTAAATATTGTCTCGCTTTGATATGCACCCGTTTTGAGTTCCGTTTCGATATGCGAGTAAACAATAAGTTGTTTTTATTCTAGAGCGTTCAATTGATTTAGAAGTAAATTCATCAACAGTCAAACTGAGAATTGAAAAATATTTAAAACAAAATAGATAGAAAAAAAATTATTAAAAATTACTAAATTATTAATTGGCTTTGGGCTCATTGTGTACGACGAAAATGGCAAATTAAAATACACAGGTGACCAAACAAAAGTGCAAAGTATACAGAAATTGTTTGATGTCGAATCACCGTTTATTTTCAATTGCACAGTGTGTGACCACAACAAGAATGAGCGGGAAACAAACGAAAAATCGAAATTGGCATTGTTCGTGGGTGAAAGAATTGTTGTAGCAGTTCAAAATGAACTAAGAACAATAATTGAAAGTAATCAATTTGGGAATGACACATCAAAAGTCATAACAATTGATTCATTTTGCCAAACGGATAAGTGCGACCAAACCGACAGTGAATCAAATGCAACGGATGATACGGTGAAAGAGATGGCAAATAAGGAAAAGAAAAAGAAAAAAAGGAAACAGAAACGAAAGAGAAAGAACAAGAAAAACAAAAAGAAAAACACTACAAACGATGAATCAGACGCACAAAAAGGACAAGTAAAACAACAACAGCAACACACACATCGGCAAAATGACCATCCACAAGGTGTACACCAAAATATGCAACATAATGTACAGGGTGTACGAGGAAATATGCATCGTCAACCACTTTGTACCGCTTATAGATTTGACCAGCATTGGGATAGCAGGCAACAATTTCACGGGAATTATGTCGATAGATCTTTCCAAAGAAGGAATTTTGTGGACAATCGCAGACGAAACGGACACCATTACGATGATTGCAGCTGTAAAGTGTGTTTTGATGATTATGAGAGGAGATATGAGGATTTTCGTCAGGCTCGTCTCACCCATCGGCCGCCGGCTCAGCGCTGGCAACGGTGGCGCCACCAATAGATCACAGGACAAACTTATCTGCGGGTTTTTCATCAAGAGAGTTTAGCAGTAGTCACTCAGGTAATTTAAATAATTACAGTATATGTTCTCTGCAAGGGGAAATGAGTGCTACACAAAAATTTAATGATGAAAAATACTTTACGCAGATATCAATACATTCACAAAATGTGAATGGAATTCGAACAAAAATGTCGGAGTTTGTCGCTGAAATTCTTATTCTACAATCATCAATATTCATGCTGAGAGAAACACATTTGAGTTCAGAAATCAATTCAGCCATCATATTTCCATCGATGTATGATGTCTATAGATGTGACAGATCAACACTCACTGAAAAGGACCAACTACATAGCAAGGAAAGAGGAGGCGGAGTATTAATTGCAGTCAACAACAAACTAAAGTCAGTTTGCATCGGAGCGGGAGACCAATTCGGAGCTGAACAAATTTGGGTCAAAGTTACGGGTATAAAAAGAAACATCTATTTGGTTGAACTATATATTAGACCAGATTCAACACTCAAGGTGTATGAAAACAACATGTATGCCTTGAAAGAAGTCGCATCGAAGTTGAATACAAATGATGTTTTAATTGTGTCCGGTGACTTTAATTTGCCGAAATTGATTTGGTTTGTTGATGAACATGAGGACCCAGACATTGCAACTGCTATCAATGCAGCCAGTGAAAAAGAGAAGATAGTGCTGGATACTTGCTATGAACTGGGACTTCACCAGATTAACAAGAATTACAACCAAAATGGTCATATGCTTGATTTGATCTGGACAAGTGATGTTGAACTGTTTCAATGTACCATAAGTGACTTTCATTTATTAAATTTTGAAAAGCACCACAATGCAATCGAAATAAAATATAATGAATCGGTCGTCAAAACTATTGTAACAAAACAAACATATCGCGACTTTAAAAATGCTGACTATAAACGAATAAATGAGTCGCTTCTTGATGTAGATTGGCATGGTGTTTTTGATACAAGTTCATTAGAATTGAGACTGGATAATTTTTATACAATTATTAAGTCAACAATCGAAACACATGTACAGTTAAAGACAGAAATCATCAGGACATTTAACAAGTCATTGGTTGAGTTGAAGACCATCACAGACCATCTCAATCTATAATTGAAGAACATCGTCCACGAAAGTCAACATGGATTCATCAAGAACAGGTCAACGATAACAAATTTAGTAGAATTTACTTCAAAAACGATTATTAACATGGGAAGGAGATATCAAACAGACGCCATCTATTTGGACATAGCCAAGGCATTTGACTCGGTTAACTTAAATTTACTTATTCAAAAACTGGACATTATGGGATTGAATGAGCAGCTGTTAAAATGTCGCAGACAAATTGTAAAGATAGCAGATATCAAATCAGACCCAATTGAAGTTACCTCTGGGACGGGTCAAGGATATCCCATTGGTGCCACTTTATTCATCATGTTTGTTATTGATCTACCTTTCGTCGTGACTGATTCAAGCCTACTTTCATTCGCTGATGATACAAAGATTTCAAAATGTATCACCTCAACAGATGACTGCATTAATCTTCAAAATGACTTGGATCGAGTAGCGGATTATTATGAACGCAATTTATTAAAATTAAATGTCAACAAAACTAAGATCATATCATATCATCGGGGATCTCTGCAATATGAATACAAATACAACATAGGCGGCGTTCAAATTGAAAGAGTCTTTATAATGAGGGACTTGGGAGTGTTGCTTGATGTGCAAATGAATTTCAAATCACACATTGAGCATGTCATGGCTAAAGCAAAATCAAGACTCGCTTGGTTAAAGTTCTACAGCAAGGATTTTATTGACCCATGGACAATTAAACGCCTTTATTTTACATTTGTATTACCAATTATAGAATATGGATCAGAAATATGGAATCCACACTATGACAATATGTGCAAAAAAATAGAGTCAGTACAAAAACAATTTTTACTTTATGCGCTAAGGAGAATGAACTGGGACAGCTATAGACTTCTGAAATATGAGCATAGACTGCTGTTTTTGCAAATGATTACGCTTGAGGAGAGACGCAAGGTGGCGCAAGTGTCTTTCATCTTCAAAATTATCCATGGAGATATGAAGTCAACTCATATATCAAATAGTTTGAAATATTACGATTCGGCGCATAATACCAGAGCCACACCGCTATTTGATATACCAATTAGAAAGAGTGATTACACAAAGTTTGAACCAATTAATTATATGTTAGCAACATTCAATGATTATTATACAAAAAAAAATCCAAACAGTGATACTAATTTAATTGATTTAGGAGTCAATTTTTCTACAGTAAAACTGAGAATTGAAAAATATTTAAAACAAAATCGATGAATTTAAAACATAAATGAAATAATTTGTAATATAAATAATTATTGTTTATCTCTTTCAAAACTGCTTAATGTAAGAATTAAATTGTTATTAAATTATTTATTTAAAATTATTTTGAATAAACCACCAAGGCGAAGGAACGCTGTTCGGTGCAGTTATTATTATTATTACAATGCTCGGCCACATGTTGCAAATGTCGTCAAACAATACTTGGAAACAACTAATTGGGAAGTCTTACCCCACCAGACATTGCTCCTTCTGATTACTACTTGTTTCGAACGATGCAAAACGAATTGGCAGGAAACGCTTCACTTCTTCGGAGGAAATCGCAAATTGGGTCGGTTCGTGGTTTCGTTCAAAACAACAACCATTCTTTTGGCACGGAATCCATGAATTGCCTGGAAAATGGGAAAAAGTAGTGGCTAGCGATGGACAATAATTTGAAAAAAAAAATGTGTACCATGCTCTTGAAATAAATGCTCAATTTCAGTGAAAAATCCTTACGTTTTAATTTATACTTCCAATAGACAACAACGCACATAAATAACGAAACGTTGTATAACCATACATAGGCGTGGAAAAAATTTAAGGGGGGATCAATTTAAGCTAAATCAGCTAATCAAAAACCCTAGCAAATCGAAAGAATTTATAGCGAAAAATCTTTAGCAAATTGGATGATTTCGGGGCTGCTATCCATTTCTAAAGTTGTTGAGCAAAAAAGATCTTCACTTTCCTATAAAAAATCACTAGGAAGATTTCTCAGTTTAGTCGGTACAATATCTTTGATATTTTATGAAATTCTTTCAATTCTAGTGGAAAAATAATGAACTCAAAGCAATGTAATGTGAATTTTAGTTTTTTGAGAATATTTTGTAATGTGAGTTGAAAATATAGCTTCACTTCGGTCAGTATGGAAATGTGACAATGAAGTTAGAATGCTTTTAAATGGCACGAAAATTGTTTGTAGGCTAAAAATGGACAAACTCAGTGATTGAAATACTTACGGGAAGTCAATTTAGGTAACTTTGTAGGGTAACGTAACTATTCGACAATATTTCTACATTTCCCAATATCAGTCTAGCCCCTCCCCCTGAGACTTCAAAATTCATCCAATTTGCTAGGGATTTTTGTCCTCCCCAATTTTTCTCGATTTCCAAGGGTTTTTTGAAGTAATTTTTTAAATCAAGCACAACCCCCCTCTGGAAAAAAACGCTCAACGTTTCGTTACCATTAGCCTGGTGGTGTAGGTTTAGTTGCAGTTCATCTCCTGACTAGCACTGATCCGGCTCTGAGCACATGTCCCCATAAGAACTTGTGCCAACTCTAGCATGGCCTCACTGCTCGCATAGAAAACCATAGGATCATAAAGTGACGACACATCCGAACGTTGATAACGACCTTGAGAGGGATACCCAATAGTATGGAGAAAACAAAACCCCAGAAAACCACAACCGAGACAGAGATGGAATGTGAGATCAACCCGTTCCAAAGAAGCACACAAACGGCCAGGTCGCCAACGAAGGAAAAACAAGCATCACAAGGGAGCAACAGTGAATGCGAGTGTTGTGTTTTCATGAACCGATCTAAACATTCGAGTATAAAACTATAAGAGAAAAGACTATGAAGAAGGTGAAACGAGTGACAATTGGAATTAGATTGTAAGGCTATTGAGTTCGATAGGGACGTCGAAGTGACGTTTAATGTGAATCGAGTATCATAGCTCTTTCCACATTGAACCGTCGCCGGTGTAAGATCGAATTTAAGAACCAAGGGACAAATTACTGTAAGTAAAAATAAGAAAAGATTAAGACCATTGTAACTAATTAAAATTATAAAACAATAGTGGTTTTTATGCCGGATTATTGACTTCTGTGGATACACTAAACAT
>NW_022201898.1:0-1070 GCF_009176525.2 Contarinia nasturtii | reverse complement strand
CCCGATGTACTTTTCGTACATCGGGATCAATTGTGAAACGTATGAGATTGGATCAGATCAGAATACGACCTATAGCAATTAGCTTCTCAAGAATAGCTCGTTCTGGGTTATTACATGTGTAAAGTGCATTTGCCAAAGTTTGGGCTTTCTCTGTTGGAATGAGCGCAATAGCATCTGCAATGCACTCTAAATGATGCGAATATTTCATCTGTACTCCTGTTCACGTTTATGAATATTATTGCTGTATACATTATTTACTTAGCAACTCACTCAAATAATATGTAAACCAAAGTTAGATTTATTTCGCTTTGCTAGAAAAATGAGATTGATCTACTGTAGGGGGTGAAATTGATATTATATGAATTATTATATAAGAAAACTCCCCCTAGTTTTTGGTCACTAACCCTTGTCGAGCAAGGCTTTTACCTATTTTTGTATTCTAAATTTTTTACTCCCCCTCCAAAATCTATATTGTAGAAAATACAATCAGTCCGTACAATAACAGAATCACTTACGCTGATTTTCTAGCTCATCGCTGATGTACTCGATTCCTTGCTTAGGATCACTCCCTAGTGCATGGCAATAATATAGGTACTCAATAATATCCAATACATATTCACCCTGCTCAATATCATTGACATATGAGCTAGGTTTGTTCAGCTTATTGGATAATTCTAGTTTCGAAATTCCTTTAGATTTTCTTTCTTTTATGAGCCATTGCTGCAAAATTTGTGTCATTCTGATTCGCTCCCAACAAGGGAAAAGCCCAAAATATATGGCTGTAGCAAACAAAGATTGTGGGAAACTGGGACGTTGCTTGGTACAAAATAAATTATCTTCATGATCGCTCCTAGTTATAAAGATCATGAAAATAATATGTAGCCGAGCTATTTTTTCATTTCGGATTAATCCAATATCGATTAATGCTCATAAACCTTTGCCCTATTCTTTTTGTTGTACATCATGTTCATTCGACTATATTCATCTTTGCTGATACCAACTTAAGCCTGTCTGAGCATAAAGGGTGAAATTGATATTATATGAATTATTATATAAGAAAACTCCCCCTA
>NW_022201891.1:0-3690 GCF_009176525.2 Contarinia nasturtii | reverse complement strand
CGGTGGTACGAAAAATGCATAACAAAATTGGAAAACGCATTCCAAAAATGGAAAAATGCATTCCAAAATTGGAAAAATCTGAAAAAATATAACGGAGTGTATACTTACTCCATTATCAACCAAATTCATGTTAAAATACACTACTGATCGAATAATTAACATCTTCTTTCTTTTTTTACTGTGTAAAGTTTCGAAATAGGTGAAAAACAAAAAAAAAACTGATAAAATTATTGGTGGAAGGCATGAGAAGTTCTCACTGGGAACTCGTTCAGTTTTTTGTTTCACTCCAAAGTTTGAAATTCATACCCCTTATCTCTAGGGGGAAAGAACAAGCCAAAAAGCTAAAAAAATACGATTCAATACACAAAATAAATGTCAATACGTGTAAATACGTGTAAATACTTGTCAATACTGGAAATGAATGTAAATACCGGTAAATACGCGTAAATAAAAACTTCGTCAATCGCTAATGTCAAACTGTCTTATCGACTGAATTATTCATACAAAAAACTCTAAAAAGTATACTTTTTGTAAATAAAAAATAAAAATAAATTTTTTTTTTAATGTTTTTTAGCGGAAATTAATTTTCTTTTTAATTTTGCTGGGATTTGTGCGGTGATTATTCGCTGATTATTAAATCAGAAATAAATATGCGTAACATAACCTCACTTTTAATTACGTAATTAAAATTTACGTAATAAAGTATTACGTACGAATTTTTTTATTCATTTATTTATATGTAAATATTTTGAACGGGATTGGTGCTAGGATTGGTGTCACAAAAATGAAAATAAAATTAATCCCCTGATTAATCCTAGATTTAATCTATATTCAATAAAAATATTTATTCAAATTTTCTACAATAATTACGTAATTAAAATTTACGCAATAAAGTGAGGTTATGCAATTCACATTTATTTTGAATTTTTTATTCATTTATTTATTGCGTAAATTTTAATTACGTAATTAGAAAATTTAAATAAATATTTTTATTGAATATAGATTAAATCTAGGATTAATCAGGGGATTAATTTCATTTTCATTTTTGTGACACCAATCCCGTTCAAAATATTTACATATAAATAAATGAATAAAAAATTCTTACGTAATACTTTATTACGTAAATTTTAATTACGTAATTAAAAGTGAGGTTATGTTACGCATATTTATTTTTGATTTAATAATCAGCGAATAATCACCGCACAAATCCCAGCAAAATTAAAAAGAAAATTAATTTCCGCTAGAAAACATTTAAAAAAAAATTTTATTTTTATTTTTTATTTACAAAAAGTATACTTTTTAGAGTTTTTTGTATGAATAATTCAGTCGATAAGACAGTTTGACATTAGGTTTGACAAACGAAATTTTTATTTACGCGTATTTACATTCATTTCCAGTATTGACAAGTATTTACACGTATTGACAAGTATTTACACGTATTGACAAGTATTTACACGTATTGACAAGTATTTACACGTATTGACAAGTATTTACGTCTCAACAATATGACTCAATACGATCAATATTTGTAAATATCGTTCAATATTTGTAAATATCGTTCAATACGGTAAATATCGTTCAATACGGTAAATAGATGTTAATACTCGTGCAATAACCCCAAATAAAAATTCAATAAATTTTGTTCTTTCCCCCTAGCCTTATCTCCTTTTTAATTTAATTCATTCATCTTTCGTTCTACCCAAGTAAGGGAATAATTTAATTTAATTTGGCTCAGGGTTCGGAAAAAAATGGGAGAGGGGATTCAAAATAGAACACAAGACCTTCACTTGCGCGCACGCTCGTTCGGTCTTGTATTCCATTGAAATTTCAATGCATATTAGGGGTACTTCTCATACAAAATTTTCGTTTTTGAATCAGAATATGCATTGAAATATCTTCAAACTCTCGGAATGTTATTTTTGTGTGAAAAAAATAACCTGTGCAAAGTTTCAGCTCATTACGATATCATAGTTCATAGAAGCATGGCTTTCATACAAAAATTCATTTTTTTTTAATTTTTTGAATGAAAAGTGTGTCGAAATATATTTGTATCGCAAAATCAACGTCATATTCGGTTTTCCCGTACCCAAAAATTCTCCAATAGATATTTTTGAGTGTTTAAGAATACAATTAACATCACTTTTGGAAGAAAAATTGAATTTTTCCCATGGATGGCCATGGGCATCACACCAGACATGACACTTCAACCAAAGTCACTAAAAATCTAATGGTTTCTATTCCTCGGCACCCCCAATCATCCTGTGAACTCAGATTTTGAATACGTGTTAACAAATTTTTGCGTACAGGGTACCACGCACATACATTCGGACATCGAAAAAACGCTGGATTCGTGTTCCCTGGCTCCGAAAACCCCCAGAAAACACGTTTTTTATGGGTGTTAATTTTTCGACCGATTCCAGTACTTTACCTTACACACTAGGTGTGTACGGAAAAGAAAAATTATTGAGCGCTTAATGAAAACATAGAGGTCTTAGAGTTAAACAACATTTAGAATGCTTAGAGCCATAACGTTAAAAATTTGCTGTTCTATGCGCTGAAAATATACAGTGCCGTCAGAAAATTTGAGACCAAGCTCATTTTTTCATACAATTTCATACAAATTGACGATTTTTTTGGAGCAATATTCAATATATTTCGGAAATAGCTAGACCCATAATTTTTTGTACACTTATCATTTTATTTACGGAGAGTAAACTAGTGAAGTTTTACCAAAGAATATCTACGCGTTTAAAAAATATCCGAGGTTGACATGACACATTTTGTAGGAAAAATAATCCTTTTTCACACTTGAAAGTGCAAACATCAGATATTCACTCTCCGTAAATAGAACAATAAGTGTGCGACAAATTATGAGTCTAGCTCTTTCTGAAATATATTAAATATTGCTCCAAAAAATCGTCAATATGTATGAAATTGTATGACATTTTTTTGCTTGGTCTCAAACTTTCTGACGGCACTGTATATGTTTTAATTTGACATCCATAATTATTATATTTGATTTAATATGATGGTGAGATTAACTCAATGAATTCCTTGTCAACATTCTCTCTTTCTGAGCGAGCGCGCGCGAATGAAGGTCTTGTGTTCTATTTTAAATCTCCTCCGGTGGGCGCTGGTGAAGCACTTTTTGTATGGAAATATTTGTTGAAAATTCAACAATACGCCACCTATTAATGACAATAAAGATTTTCGTTACTACTGCTGTCTTGACACAGCTCTAGCGAACTATATAGCTGTATTGCAAACGTATTAGTACTAACACCGATTCTGTGTATGCGTGTGTGTTGTAAATGTGAACAAGCAGCTACGGTTAACGACTGAGTGCAGAATTTGCAATACAAACGGACACACAAAATCAGAGTCAGTAACAAAAATCTTTATGTATTTTAATAGATGTCGTATTCGTTGAATCTTCAACAAAAAATCTTCGATACCAGCGCCCGCCGACACAGCTTAATAGGTTTTTTAACCAAATATATTTTGTCTAGCCACGATTTGAATGAAAAGCGACCAAAAGGATATTTTTTCTGATTTTTATTATGATTAGTATTTTATTTTTGCTTGGAAAAGAGTGAATAACAATAACCTCATTAAAAACCAAGAAATTTAAGGAGAGTAAGTTCCTCGCACATTACCGACTTAAAGTGACATGACGTTGATGATGTAATT
>NW_022201890.1:0-3105 GCF_009176525.2 Contarinia nasturtii | reverse complement strand
CCTCGCACATTACCGACTTAAAGTGACATGACGTTGATGATGTAATTTACTTGGGGAATGGCAATAATTTTTTTGATTTAAACATTTTCAAAATATGTTTTCGTAACATTTTTGGATCATCAAACATGCTCGACCCACATAAACTGGAAAGCAAAGATCTAGTTCTAAGTTTATAAGTCTTTGGATCATGACCTAGGATCAATGTGGTTGCGTATGCAATGCTATATGCTCCACATGATACAAAATCCATTTGTCCTGTTTTTGGTTCGACAAAAGTAATATTTTTCAAATTTGGATAACGCCTTTCTATAAAATCCGATTTTGCTGAAGTTATATTAATATCTTCGTCGTCATAGACATACACCATTTGATTTGCGGCTTCATAAAATATACAAACCGCATGAGCTGTCCATTGGTCTTGTTTGGCATATAAGATTTGAACGTCATTTTTGGTGGAATTATGAACGGGTATTAATTCGGGATAACTGAAGAAAAATGTGGAAACCATATCGAAATCAGTCGTAGCCTGGACCAATCTATTGAACAGCATGAGTGTACGTACGTCGAAGGGTTGATTTGGTGTCGTGATTTTTTGCAATATATCGGGATGGATATTATCGAAAGAGTCAGCAATATACTCTATATTCAGACGCGGAGATCTGTTTCGGAGAGAAAAAAGTCACTTGAAAAATATATGGAAGCCACATTTGAAATTTTTTTCAAAATTACCGCGGAAATGGCGACAGCCGTCTATTCTGTAACATTTCAAAAATATGTTCCCTTAAATGAATGGCTTTATCCTGATTTTCAACATTCATTTGAAAGCCATAATTTGCTGGTGTTTCGCCCAAGATCAATGTCGTTGCATATGCAATCACAAGTGGCCCCGACGACGTTTCGTCATATTGTTCGGTCTTCGGTGAAACAACAACTGTTCTATTAATAGCCGCTGGATAGCGATTTTTCACTATTAAATCATGTTGCTCGCTTATGATGTAGTTCATATTCTCAATTCTACTGTCATAAATGTACGCTGTTCTATAATCGGGATCATAATAGACGCAAATGTAATGACCTGATTGAATTGCATCACTGTATATGATTTGGATGTCGCGTTTCCAACTACGAATCGGTGGATAATTTACGGGAGAAGGATAGGAATTGACGTCAATCATATCGTAGCCATGGTTTTGACGAACCAGTTCTATGAAATAGTTGATTGTTTCGTTCGTAAATGGGGTGTTCGGTTTTTTAATCTCGCTCAGTATATCGCAATGAATAATATTCACCCAATATAGAAGAATACATCTGGTTTTTTAAAATAAAATTCGGTTATTCATTGTTGATTTTGAGGTACTTAATTCACTTACGATATGAATATCAAACAAGTTGATATGAATTTGGAATAGAATAATGCCATCGGTAAAAGAATATACAAAAAAAAAATATTTTCTTATAATTTAGCTTTTTTGAGAATGTATACTTGAACAAGTTCAAAATTCTAATGACTGGAGTCAACCAATCTATCAACTTTATATACAAATTATAATTGCCACAATATCTTATAAGTTTCATTGTTATTCAATGACGTCGGTAAAACAACTGTGCAAATTGCAAAATAATAATTTCTTCAAAAATTTAACACTTATTCTATGAACAGAGGCATTTATCTACAGTTTATTACTTTTCCGCACACATAGTGTAAGATGAAAAGTATTGTAATCGGTAAAATTTTGAAAACTTCAGAAACATGTTTTCTACTTATTATTGAGGTCAGAGAACACGAATTTGGCATTTTTAAACATGGTTTTTGTTAATCTGTACGTTGTATGTTGTACGCAAAATTTGTTAGCAAGATTGTGCTCATCGTAGAAACTTAATTCAAAATCTGACTTTACGGCAGTAGTGTGCGGAGGGGGGGGGGGGTGGAGGGGTGGTAGGAGGCTGTGATTTGGATGAGAATTTTTTTTCGCAAAATTTATTCGAAGTTGCTAGGGTTTTTCATTCAAAATTTGACGGGGTTGATTAAACGGGGAGTTATTCACTTCGATGCTCAAGTTTCGTAACTTATTGCATGACGACCCGACTTGTGCTGTCACTCGATTGCTTGGAGAATGCTTCCCACGGTGTGGCCCACTTTATAGTAGCCATGTAACTAGCCTCCGTACAGGGCCAGTGACCAGGGCTTTCTTCTCAAGTCAATTGTCGTGACAGTCACAAGTATTCCATTCATTCCTAGATGGCGTTGGGCTCTTCTTATTTCAATGGAGGAATGCACATATCGCTGGTTTACCGGTATATTCACCAGAAATGGCGCACTACCTTTTTACGGTTGACGTATTGGATATTTGATATATCCAAGACACCAACCTAACGTGAAGGCACTCCATTTTACGTGTGTCTATGCTGAGCCCATTATTCGTTGTGCACACACATGGGACCGACGGCTTTAAGTGCCCTCCGAAGCACTCCACTAGCCCAAAACCCGGCCAAATCTATTCCGCATTAAACCACTGATAATTCCTGAGCGAATCACGGTGGAAAAATACCGGACCAAATTTGACCGAGAATCGAACTCGTGTCCTCACGCTCACAAACCTGGCACGCTAACCACTAGTCTATGGCTGAGTTCATTCAAAAAGTGAAGTCCTGTTTTTTTAGCTCATCAATGTAGAAAATTGAGGAGAATTCTTTCAATTTGCTAGGGATTTTCGAAAAACTTGACTAGAAATTTGACTTCCAAAAAAAAACGAAAATTTGTCTGATTTGCTAGAGAATTTTTTGTTTTTGGAAAATCACCCCCCCCCCTGAAAAATTTTCCTTGCACACTACTGCTTTACGGGATGATTGGGCACTACGAGGAATAGATCTGGTCAAATTTTCAACGACATTGATTGATCGGTGAAAAACTTAGACTCTGAAGAGGCACTTATGAGAAAAATGCCTTGAAATGATATTCTATGATCTTGATTAAGCCTCTTCATTTTTTATCACAAAGTGCTGAAGTCGTATAAAAACATGTGTCGAAGTAATTCAGCTATGTTCTATACGTTTTCTGCGGTGGTACGAAAAATGCATAACAAAATTGGAAAACGCATTCCAAAA
>NW_022201889.1:0-5658 GCF_009176525.2 Contarinia nasturtii | reverse complement strand
AATATTTTTTCTGATAAATTTGACATTATAAATAAAATTTTCTCTGTAATGAGGCTAGTCAATCGTTTGTTTGCTTAAGAAACTGGTCATAAGCAATGGCATCGTCAAAATTTGCTGGTTTTTTGTTCGTGTTATTATTTTTTTTGAGTGAGTCGGAAGTTTTTGGAGAAAAGTATAGTTATATTCAAGATTGCATCTGGAAAGGTGGATTCACTGAGAGTTTAACATTTTTTTGTGGTCGTAATTATGTGACCGATCGTTTTTTCAACTATAATCATAGAAGAAAGCCATGTATAAACAACAGAGACGGTTATATAAAAGATGACATTTTTGAAATGTCATTTGAAAACTGCACATTTACGGCACTTCATCCCCTCGACATCGTGGAGTACTATCGGTACATCCAAAAACTGGATCTTTCGGATCTTGGATTGAAGACATTGGCTAGAGTGGACTTTTCTGGACTTCATGGGATGAGATTGAGATCGTTGAATGTATCGCACAATCTTCTAACCGAACTTGTAGAAGGAGTCTTAGATGGTGTCAAATACATTAAAACCGTTGACTTTTCGTACAACCAAATCCAAAATATCAATCCACTGGCCTTCTACAATAACACTAAAATGGTATCTCTTGATTTATCAAACAACAATCTTTTAATGATTGGCAATCAGATATTCTCTACATTAAATCAATTGGAAAATTTGTATCTTCGAAATAATAAAATGACCGACATAAAAGCATCGGCATTCAGCGATTTGTCAGCGTTAAGCAAATTGGATTTGTCACAAAACAAATTGACAAAATTAAATTCAGCCGCCTTTGCCGAACTTACGGTTAGCTCTTTGAATTTATCGCACAACGGAATCACCGAATTGGATACAAGACTCTTCAGCCGCATTAAATCAATCAAAATTTTAGACCTGTCTTACAATAACATTTCACAAATGGATTATTCATTTGTCAATAATCCTCAACTCACTGGTTTATACATTTCAAACAATCAAATCAAAAGTATAGATCAACTTGCATCAACGAATCTCAACGATTTTCAGGTGTTAGATGTGTCAAACAATCAAATCAGTGAATTATGCGATAACATTTTCGATCGATTTCCGAATTTGGCTGACATCAATTTGGCAATGAATCCAATAAAAAAAATGAACGACACAATTTTTACCAATAATGCAAATCTTTTGCGTTTAAATTTATCACATACTGCTTTGGAAAAAATTGGAGTGAAAACATTTTCGAAAACAAAAAAACTACAATCGCTCGATTTATCGGCGGGGAAATTGAAAAAATTAGATTTCAATATGTTTTTACCACGTCTTCCCGAATTAAAAATGTTCTATGTTGAAGGCAATAGTATTAAAGATTTATACGGATTTCGGAAACAACTCTTTCCCAATTTGCTGACGTTGGGAATTCAAAACAATAACTTTAACTGCTCGTACTTGCACCAATTCCTCGATAAAACTATTTGGCCAGATTTATACATCGATATTGATCGCATCTATCCATTTTCAACTGAAGACGTTAATGTTGGCGGCATACGCTGCAAAAAAATAAAAGTTGAATTAGTTGATTCGAGTGAACAAGTAGACGGTGATGGTGACGATAGTAAAAATTCCAAAGAATCTGATGCAGAAACTTTAACACATACGTCAATTAACGCTGGACCCACTAAAGGCAAATATGGAATCAAACCAACTCGAAGCGGAAGTGGGTATGTTGCTCTTATTGCCATCTTATGTGTAATTTCACTGGCAATAGTTGGTGGTGTAATTTATAGAAATGAAATTTTGAATTTTGTCACAACTAAAAATATTATGTATCGTCAGAATTACCGCCAAACAACTGTTGAAACCGAACCGGTACTAGCACCTTAAGTAAAAATATATTTTTTTTGTGCATAAGTTTCGTGCATGAGTTTTTTTGTATTCTCTGTTTGCGAGGGTATAGTAATTTAATTGTAAGTTTTGAAAAATAACAATTTTGGTAAATTTAAAAAATATTACTAGACAATAATGTCATTTGTTAGATAGCATTCGAAATAAAGACTACCTTTTCAATAAATATACCTCATATTATATAGAATTGTATCTCAATAAAAAACTCCGCGAATAAAATTAATTGCTGTGTTTATAATTTTTTTTTATAATTTTTTTTTTCTGTTTTTTCAAAGGACAAATGATGTTATTACAAAACCAATTCTAATAAATTTCAGAAATTAAAAATGTTGTCTCTCTTATTTAGGACAATTAATGGACGCGTAACATCATCACCACATTTAGCTTTTTAATGACGTCTTTCCGCTAGAAAATACAGAAACCAATTTCGAATTGAAAGAGACTTTGTTTTGATCAAATGCAACAATGGCAGCAAATTCTTTGACGTAATATGAGCGTTGATATAAATGCTACACGCTTTGACAAGGAAAAAGTTCTCTAACAAGAATCTATGCAAATACTTCATATAGACAATTTGTATTGCCTCAAAATTCCGATAAACAAATAAAATTCACGATTTCTTTCAAACTTTCTACGTAAAGTATTTGCATAGATTCTTGTCAATTTATACTTTTCCGGCAATATAATAATCAAAAATTAATTCTCTCTATACTTCTTCTGTTCTTTTTTGAGTTCATTTATACAACACTACCAAATCGAAACTTTAGATACATTTTGCTATGCATTTTACATACTTCTTTTAACTATTTACAACATTCGGTGAAAAAGGTCACGTTTATCCGATATCCTTTTTTTCCCTGGTACAATATCGGTTCAAACCAAAATAAATGTATCCATAGGCTTCAAAACGCCAGAAACACAGCCACAATCATGTTGGCGTTTGAACCTTGACATTTAACTCCAATTCAGTTGTGCTTGAGTAAACTTTTATTTTTAAAATTTATGCGGAGTGTGAATGTGAAAAAAGGTTCATAAATTGATGATTAGGCGCAGATAAATGAATTTTGTCGGGGGTGTACTCTGTGCATTTGTAAACTTTGCAGACATCTTTGTTGAGTCGTGAATTTCGTCACATTGTGACGCAGTTTCATTTTCAATGTATGCCTGATACCAATTGTAACTATAGTAGCGAAGAAAAAAATGTCGAAATCAAAACCACCGAATAAAAGATATACATAAATTAGCATAAAATTAGCTTAATCGCTCATTATAATATTATGAAAACTTTTTAAATGAATTCATTTGAATGCAGATCCCGCTGTAAAAGTCATTACACATATTTTTTTTTGCACCATAGAATTTACAGACATTAGACAATAATCAGTGTGCATGTGAATTCTATATTGCAGGCAATACGCATGAAATACTCCCGTTGATTGCTTTGTAGGACATTTTCATCTAATATTAAGGCATGTTCATTGACATTTTTCGCGACAAAAATAAATTAATCGTCGAAGGGTAGAACGAACACCACCAAATTGATGTAATTTTGTATATGTGAATGTGTGATAAATAATATTTGACGTGCGCTTCTATAATCGTAACGGAATGAATGTCGAAAATGAGAGTTGAGAGATGGATATGTTTGCGATTCGATCGTATGACGTTGACTGACATTGCCAAACTGTGCAAACGTTGAATGGAGCTGACAACTTGATATCGCATTCAGTGTGCGTGCACTTGTTTTTTTTTATATTGCAATTATTTGTCATTGCCAGCGAATTTTTTTTTTGTTATTTCATTTTGTCGGATAGAGATTCGCCAAATTAACGTCATTCAATATTGTTGTCGTCTTTTTGTGATAACATTTTTATGCGATTTGAAAGCTTTGTGAACAAAGCTGTTAAGAAAACACTTTAAAAAAACTCCATTCCGTCGGAATTGACACGAGATTATGGTGTTGACTTCGTTCACCAACAACTTATTGCTTACAAGTGGAGAAAAGGCCATTTTCTATGACCGAAAATATGAGCAAAAAATAGAATTCAATTAAAATTTAACAGGCCAATGTCATTGGGTTTCGCTTCAACAACATTGGAAAACAAAAATGCAATCGAATGAGATTCGCGCTCAGAATATCATATTGCAAACTGTAATAAGAAATTGTTGTGTTGCGTGTTTATTCTCTTTTGATGTTGTCATAATTACTCTGCATTCATTCAATCTTTGGGCAGATTCTTCTCGAAAATTCGCTGACTTGTCAATAACAAGCTCTCTTCCCCTCTGCCTTTTCTTCTTTTATTCGAGCCGGTTTTTTTGCTCAGTTGGAAAACTTTTGCTGGAGTTTTGCACTTACAGACTTTAAATTCATTTGATTGTTGTGTCAAATTGTTTTTCGCAAGCGTGATAAATGTGCGTCCAATGGTCTGAGTTCCAAAGCTATGCCATATTTTGTGTGCGGATTGTTATGCGATTAAATGCTTTCGACGCGATTTTTTTTATTGCAAATAGCTTTGTAAAAAGTTTTTAAGTGGAACGTAATAATAGCATGACTGTTAATGATCATCAGTGGAAAGTTTTGATCCAAAGAAGAAAAAAAACATTTATGAATATCAAATTATGCAACATAGCAAAGAAATAATGTTCAAAATCAACGGCGATAAAAGAGTTTTCCCGTTGAACAAGCAGTTATCTATTTAATGGACAGTTTCAATTACTTTAATCGTTCAATAAATAATCCAATTTTCACCAACAATCGACGGACAAATTTATCACCAATTTCAATTTATTGTACCCATTGAAATGTGTGTCGAGATGTTTTGTGTTTATCTGCCCGGCCCCATATGGCAAATCTATCGACAATCAATGAGGCCAATAAATTCGAAAATTACTTTCATTTCAAAAAAAGCTGATCAATTTCGGTGTTATAACACAGACAATCGACACCCATTAATTTCAACTGTCTGTGAATAGACGTTTCCAAGTCAAACTTCTTTTACTTCGTTTGAGACAATATAATTGGTTCCATAAAGATGCTGATTTAACAGATTTATCTCGACATTATTTTTTTTCTTCTGTTGTTCAGGCAGTGCATTAAAAAAAAAAGATCCACAAACGGTGTTAACGATGATGGTGTAAAATGTGTAACCACAAAAGCATATAAATACGAACAAGCAACATTCAAACAATCATCAAACCGAATCACAAATACTCGACACAAAAATCGATTTTGCCATTGGGCTGTTTGCCCATTATTTTCCACATGGAATTTTATCAATATAAAATGTTGCTTTTACGACGAAAAAATGCGACAGAAAAATATCGATATAAACTCACAGTCACCAGTTTATTGACTGAATTGAACAATATGAAATTCATATATGACAAATAAAATTCATTGTCACACGTTCTCTCTGGATTTATCAATATCCTCAAGCGGTCATATATTTTTTTCACACTCAAATAATAAACCGATTGATGCGACATTATAGATTGTCAAAACAATTTGTTGAAATTTCCACTGTATATTTCCGGTTTTGGAACGATGCGATATTTCTATATTTTATGCTTCGATAAATTCGGATGAGAGACTATTTACATCAATGTTTTAAGGCTCTTTTTACCATCGACTAAGCGAAATTGGGTTTTAATGGAAGAAAGAAATTGATATGGATCGGTTTTTCTCTTTTTGATACAAATTCCACTTGAGAGACATGGATAGCATGAAATTTAATATAACAAAAAA
>NW_022201888.1:0-1330 GCF_009176525.2 Contarinia nasturtii | reverse complement strand
AAAAATCATATCAGCTTGCAATTCAGTTACGTGAACAAAACCACACATCAACCATATTCAAGCTATTTTACCATATCAAGATTTAACGTATATTTATCCTCTTTTGATCCGATCGAAACTTTTTCGATTAAAATGGTCATTTTGACAACAATTATGAGTTTAAATGACGACCGAACTCAATCTGGCATATAATATCTTTGATTCTAATCGCTATAGCAGTTTTGTTTTTTTTAAGAAGAAAAGAATAGGCAACGACAATAATTCGGGCCAATGGCTAACTAGATCAAAAAAAGACTGAAAGTGGATTGCAAAGTTTACTCCATCTGGTTCTCACAGTATGATTAATGTTTTATATATTATGAAAGGGACTACTAATTTAAAGGTGATTTGCGTTGAATAAATGAGAAATTATAATGTCAATGCTTCGATCACAAGCGTCGTTTGAACAACGCCCGAAAATACCAAAGGCGCAATTTTTTACTTTAGGTGGCGAAAATTGGTGATCGCACTGTAATTATTTGGTTTTTCTATTTCTGTGCAAATGATAAACATTTTTCTCCTTGAAAAGAGATCAGCGATTCGGTTTCATTTATAAAGCAATACCTTCAATCGTTTTTTTAACAGAAATCAAACAGTTCATTCAACAATGATAGAATTGGAAAAAACATGGCTTTTTTCTGTCAAGAATTACCCAATTCAATGCAGTTTCATAAACGCTTCACAATTTCTACACAATACTCCGAGCTATCTCGAAAACACGTCATGTTTTCATTTTGTTCGTATCATATTTGGGTATTCTTATCATTTTCGTATGTGTATTTTTATTATTCAACTATCAGAAGTGAAATCAAATGAAATTTGGCAATCGATTTACATACAATTTTTCTATACCGTCAAATTTCCTAGAAAAACACCTACAATTTTCTTTAAAATAAAAGTAAAATAATGTCTCAAATTCAAATAATAATGTAAGCGATTGAAAACCCAATAGACGTTTTTTACGCCGCACAACAACATCGTACAAATGCGACTTGTTTACGTAGAACGTCTATAATATAACCAACGTTAATGCTCCGGTGTCCGGTCTCACATTAAGAAGTCGTTACGGCGAATTCATAGTAATTGTTGTTGTATCCAAAATTCCGTGTACGTTTCTTCTTCGTCAGAATGAACGTCAAATGCTTGCACGCACACATCAAAACATGCTGAATTCACCGACATGTATAACAACTCCAAAGCACACTCAACACGAACATAAAAACATGTTATTTCTATGTGCGTGTATTTTTTTTGACGTTTACTGTGACAGCGACTAGTCGAAACAATTTTA
>NW_022201887.1:1122-1406 GCF_009176525.2 Contarinia nasturtii | reverse complement strand
TAAATCAAATTTCAATACTGCTGGTATATTTAAACAAAATTTTGTAAAAATCGAAAATGCTTACTTTGTTTCAACACTATATCAATTTTGCACTGGTTGCAAAATTGTTGCAAGGCACTGCAATTTACGAAAGCTTTGCATTACAAGACATACATAAACGAAAAAAACATACAAAAGTACTTAAATACAAAAAAAAAAAAACACATACACAAATCATGATTGCAATTTTCTTCCAAAAATAAATAAATTGAAAAAAATGAAATTTCTTTCATAATCAAAGATTA
>NW_022201887.1:0-1022 GCF_009176525.2 Contarinia nasturtii | reverse complement strand
TTAATGATCAATCGTACTTGCTTTGCAGGATCATGTGTGTTTAGAATATCAATAGTCAGGATCGCTTGTTGTACTTGGCAATAATATAGCGTTGATCCATAGGCAATAATATAGAGCGTGTGCTGATCAGCTGTTTGATTAAAGATTAATGCTAACGAGGATCAATTAAGTGCTAATTTTCATTTTGTGTTGAAGGTTATTTTTGTTTCCGTGCATCAAATAGTATTATCAAAGCATCAGCCAACGATTTCCTATCGAAAAACGATGGATTTTTATTACTTTCCAATTGGGTTTTTCGGAACATTTGTCAATTTGTGTATAAAATCCGCGAATTGGAGTAGAAAGAAGGAAAGTGAATTATCAGCTTGAAATATTTTTGTAAAGCAAAACTAAAAATGTGTGCAGTGCTTTTTTGTTATCGTGTGCTGCAGCAATGCATTGAAGAATATCAAATTATAAATGAATATCAAATCAGTTTAGAAAGAAATACGAGTAAAGGAAAAAAATTGAGAGAAAGGAGAGAGAAATAGGAGATAGTAGTTTTCAAAATTGTATAAGGCGATGGCGTCATTAGAAAGTAAAATTAAATATTTATTCAAATAAAATGTTCATTGAAACGATGTCTCCGAAAATATGCTGACATTCATTCAAGACAATTGATCGCTATCATTCATAACAAACTACTGACACAAGTCGGACATTGTATTCGGCATAAAAAACGAAACAAATTTAAATTGTTTGGCACTCCAATTTTATTCATTTTCAAAAATGTGTAAATACTTTAAATTTCATTAGATTTTATTTTTCATTTGTTTGGCATTCATTTGGAAGACGGTTCATTTGGCATTCATTTTTTTTTTAATTTACTTTGTAAAATATTATTCATGTATCTGAATTTTTCTCTGTTAAATGACATCCATCCAAAAAAAGATTAAGACTTCTCATTCAATTTATGATATCAAAACCATTGAATTTGGTTTTTCCCTCTTCAAAACTGCTCGCATGGCACAATACATGTAAAA
>NW_022201886.1:0-1329 GCF_009176525.2 Contarinia nasturtii | reverse complement strand
CGTGTGTATGCGCGTCTTCTTCTCTCAATTATGTCTGTGTTTTTTTTGTTTCATTCGGTTTCACAGCAAAAGTAAAGTGCAGGCCATCGAATATCAAAATTCCGTTGCCAATTTATCAGAAAGTTGATTGTTTTTGTCATTTGATATGAGTTCGCGTTCGTCATACGTTCCCTCATGATATTCATATCATATCAACAACTGTAATCACAAGCCAATGGGATCGGGCACGCAAGACGATGAGAAGGCACTCCTTCATAAATAAATGTTCATATCCAGAATTCGACAGTTGTTCAACGCAGCCACATCGTATTTCGATTTATTCATTTTCGTGAATTATTGTGATCGCAACTCGTTACAATTTCATTCATAAAACAATAAAAATCGAGTTCGCTATTTGAAGCTGTGATAGTACACTTGTGAGTGGGTTTACAAAATGGGATTTGTTGTGCGCAAAGCAGTTAAAAGTGATATGCCAGCGGTTTTGGGCTTGATTCAGGTCGGTTTAAAATGCAAAGTGCATTTTGACTTTCATCTAATATGCATAGATATCGCTTAAGTTTTAATATATATTTTTGCTCAGTTGGCAAACATATGCGAGTGCTGAGAGTGCGTGAGTGCGAGAGAAAGAGAGAGAGTTCAAAGACCGTTTCCTCTTTAAGCTGTGTAATGTGTCATCCAAAGTTCATGACTTCATTCGTGTGCGCATATATACATCATCTTGCAACGACATGATTTGCGAAGACACTCGAGAGTAATAAATAAGTTGGGTGTATTGTGCAAACGATTTTGTCCTTGGTTGCAAAATAAGAAGCAAACCCTATTTAATCTATTTCAAAATGGCTCACTGAATTAGATTCTACCTGCAAATCTCGTTCGAAGGACAAAACATACCGGACACACAATGCATAACAACCACTGAGAACAAACAAAAAATACCAATATTTATTACAAAACTATTCTCTTCTCTCTCTCTCTCTCTCTCTCTCTCTCTCTTTTGCTACGCATTTTAAGTTTCTTTTGCATCTGAAATGCGTTGCATGAATTTCAAACAATATTATCGTCGTGTGTCATCAGACATGAACTTAAAACCCTGGAACAAAGTCATCAAACGCTCAATATGATTTCATTTAAACCAATAATGGCCATAAATCTGTGAATGGATAGAACGATTGCACTGAACCACTACAAAAGGCTTGCACTCTCCGACTTCATTCATTTACTTTATTTTCTGATAAAAAAAAGAAACCAACAAATATTGGTGTCGTAAATCCCGTAGAAAAAAGGAAAAAGAGACAAACAAAAAAGACATGCCACATCAAATTGGCCAAA
>NW_022201885.1:0-2179 GCF_009176525.2 Contarinia nasturtii | reverse complement strand
GAATTATATATAGCTCCAAATTTTCTCTTTCCATTTTATTTATCGCTTAGTGGGTAAATTATATTTCATTTTGGATTACTTTATTGCATCAAAATATGCATAAGAAATGGTAATAATAAGTGAAATTCCAACTGCAAGCTTGAGCTATATAATGACTGTTTCCATGAGCCGATGGACGTGGTAAAAAGTCTTCAGTTTACATAATAGAAAAAGTAACATTTCAAAAGATTTTGGTTAATTTTGTGTCAATCTATTGTCAAGTTCTGAATTTCAGAAACTCAAAACATGGTAAACCCTTGTGGATGACTGACTAACTATAAATTAAGTCAATTTTAATCACTTTTATTAGGTTAAAATTACCAATAGATGATTGAAATCGAATATAGTCAGTTATCATAGGTGATGACGAGGGTTTCTAGGGTTCGGATTACCCCGCTCTAAAATATTTTTAGGAACCCTCAACAATTTTGGAAATGAGGACCTTTTTTTTGCTCTTCACTTTTTTTGGGCCGAGAAAATTCTTTCGACTTGCTAGGGTTTTTCGTCAAAAAAGTGAAGAGCAAAAAAAAAAACGATTTTATCCTCATTTCCGACAAATTGTTGACTTCGTCAGGGACCCCCCATGGATTTTTCCAGGGACCCCCAACGGAATTTTGCCATCACCCCCTCCCCTAAAAAATTTTACGTCATCATCTATGGTCGGTTATGTTTCAGACTTAACTAAAAGTGATTATAGTCAACATAGTTAACCGTAGTTCTCAACTTAAGTTACATGAAGACGCATATAGTCACTAATAGTTAACTTTAGCTGGCTGAAATATCAGCCATTTTTGTCCCAAATTAGTCAATTTATAGTCGGCTATGAAGTCGAAATATTTCCACAAGGCAATCTCATTCTCTCGTACAAGTATTGAAAAACAAAAAGAAAGCATAAAAAATATAGCACGCCGACGATTTGATCTTCCTGTGAATGTCCTGAGCATAATGTGCAACGTTTTTTTTTGTTTGTTTAAAGCGATGAAATGAAACGGAGAGAAAAAAAGGAGCGAAGTGCTTTCGACGTCATTGTAGATTCGCAGGTATCATCATATAAGTGAAAGGTCGAATGAAAGCAGACGATGAAAGTGTATTTTTCAGGCGTCAGAAGAGAAACGCAAATGCTCACCGAGGCCATGGATATATGGCATTTTAAATTATTCATAACATCTATTTTTGGTGTTGTTGTTGTTGTTGTTCTTTTCATTCAACGCGCTATTTTTTCGTACTCACATTTTATTTTGCTGTTTGTTCGCCTGTTCTTTTGGCTTTTATGTTTGTACATGTATGTGGATTTTGCTTGTATCATACGCGCAACTGAGAGCATTCCGTTTGCTCTGTACTCCCAGCCAGCATTTAAATGAACGTGTACATTTGAAGTGGATCCAGTGTGTTCTATTTTTGAACACTGGAATCAACGCCAAAATAGATCTTTGTTTTCGTCTGTGTCTGTGTTGATAGCATTATGCTGAAAGCATTTCTATAGCTCTTCAAGATGTAGGTAGGCAAAATGCAATGAAGATGCGAGCACGATACATATCAGTTGCACTTCAATAAAATTTGTGCAAGTGAAAAATTTGCATTCGTATTGAAACATATTCACATTTGCCATACTGTTGATTTGTATAAGTCCATTTAGGTTTACGTGTTGTTATACATATCTCCCTTTTTGCCTTTCCTTTCACGTGAAATGCATGGGAAAGTGAACTAAACAGCAGGTGCCAAGGGCTGTACATGTGATTGCATATATACAAAAAATAGTTAACTTCAACTCACGTTCCATTTCCGAATGTGTTTTGCAAGTCTTCTACCATTTTTTTTTATTGCACTCGTATTGAATTCATTTGCCGAAGATACAACCATATTTTTGTGTTTATATGGTTATTTTTTTCTTTCAATAGACATGTAGATCAGTATACCGCATGATATTTTTTCTACTTTATTTTATTTTGTTGTTGATTTCGGATTTTCATACGGTAAATTTATGCTTATAGAATTGTACATGTGTCGTACACCACACTGTTAAGTGCTCAGCATACCCGGTCTTTTGTCATTTTATCACTTGCATTCCACTTTGTTGCATTTGCAATGTCATTTCAGCATGTCTTCGTGTGCAACACTGTGCATGCCACTTTTATGCACT
>NW_022201884.1:1429-10607 GCF_009176525.2 Contarinia nasturtii | reverse complement strand
CAGCCACATTGATACTCCGTTCCAAATGGATTAAAGCCAATTGTGATCAGTGTTTTTTTAGATATGGTATCTATCTAAAAATTAGATTTTAGATTAGATATAGATGTATCTATATCTAAATCTAGATACATATAAAAAAAATAAAGATATCTGTATCTAAATCTAGATGGTAGAACTATTTTATAGTATCTATTCATCTAAAATCTAAAACATATTAGATATAGAATGCTTCTCGGATATTATATTCAAAATGTGATATTTACATAGCTTCTTTTTTTCGCTCTCAGTTATGAAATGAAAGATTTTTTTGCTCATACAACTTTTTTAATTTATTGAAGATTTCAATTTAAAACCATGTCACTATATTTTTTTACAATTTATTTTTGTTGATTTGCTAAATATATAAGGGCTTCTTTGGCAGCGGTCTCTAACCCTATTGACGTAGCGAATTTTTTCGAAAAGGCTTCAAAGTTCTCGTGAAATTTGTGAATTTGTGAACGAAAGAGCTTTGTTTTCCGGTAATCATTAAACCAGACCACTTCGAAACGCCTTGCATCAATGGCGATAACTCGTGCCGGCCAATGGGGCCACCCACGAATTTTTCCCCATACCACTTCTTTTATATTAAAATCGAATCTGGCTACAGTATTTACAATTGGAATTACATCTTTATCGAAATGTACATTTTCGGAGAAAACATTTTCGGTTACAATAATACTTGGCGATGTAATGTGTGTGTTGGTCATTGCCTCTTGAGAAAATTTCTGCCTTTTCGAACGCGTCATGTATACAAAATCACTTTTTCGTTTGGAATTAGACTTTTGATTTGATGTTTTCGTATCATATTTTTTTTTTTCAAATCCATTCTTGCCGCAGTATTTACAATTGGAATTACTTCTTTATCGAAATGTACATTTTCGGAGCAAACATTTTTTGGCGATGTAATGTTTATGTTGGTCTTTGCTTCATGAGAAAACTTCTGCCTCTTCGAACGCGTCATGTGTACAAATTCACTTTTTCGTTTTGAATTAGACTGTTCAATTGATGTTGATGCAGTCGATTTCGTATCATCATTCTTTTTTTCCAAATCGTCAGAGTATTTCGCGATTTCTATTTTCGAAAGGTTTTTCAGTCTCACGACAGGAAATTTTGTATCAATTACAGTTGCCTTTATCTTCCCCACATCAAATTCGATTGGTTCGTCATTTAGTGTTACTGATCGGACGTAAATTTTAACTAAAATCAATTCCAAATAAAAATGTGAATAAATGCCTTCAGAACTCAATAAAAAACAGTATACCTTTCGAATCGTCGTATATTTTTGCCATATTTATCAGATTTATTGAATTCCAATGTTTCTTAGGTTAGGGTTTGATATTTTTTCAACTCACAAATTGTGATGAGTTGACAGAAACATGAAATTTATTATTGACTTGTGTCTGAAGTAAGTCACTTTCAAAGACAAAAGGTTATGGCAAAGACAAAAGGCTATTACAGCAGTTTCGCTTATGAATTTATTAATAAATAATTATATATTATTATTAATAATTTAGCAATATATATAGGAATTTTCGTAAAATGCAATTTTCGGAAATATTAATTTAATTAAAGTAAATTCAATTTAATTTTTTGAGAAAAACAAAACTCCAAAATTGAGCAATATAGAGCTACAGCCTATACACAACACACATACATACAAAGTACTATGTCAAACTCAGGGCAAAGACACACATATTTGATTATGTATACATATTGAGCAAAGACATACTCAATTTTACTCCAATATAGTTCATGCGAACACACATTCTTCTACTGTATACTTTGTGTGTGTGTGAAGAGACATATTACTTACTTTGAATAATTCTGTCTTTGCCACATCATTCATTTACATCTAAATAAAAATATTTTTAAGATTGTGAAAGAAATTTTATATAAAATGACTACAACTAGAAGTCATAAACGTTTACGGGATTATTTATTAACCGAAGAAGTTATTGAAACGAATGCAAATATTGAAAATGCTCAAAATATTGAATCGAACGAAATTATTGACAATACCGAAATTCAACCAGCAAAAAGACCACCAGGTGTTCCGAAATTACTTGACGGTACATTCTTTAAGATTATTAAAACTGATGGCAATAAAATTGTAGCTGAATGCTCAGAATGCGGAGGAGAGAGGAAAGGTGACATAACAAGTACTGGAAATTTTATGGACCACATCAAAAAGTCACATCCGCATTTAATAGATAAAGTCGAATTACATAAGAAACAAAACTATGACCCAGCACGAAAAATAACAGTAAATAAGAAATATACTTCAGTACGCGAAATGCTCACAATTTTTTCGCAAGAACAGGTATAGTTTCTTAGCAGGTTCATTATTCATTTTTTTCGTAATTGTTATAATTTCGCATTTTCCTAATGGAAAGTTTTTCGCATTTTTTTTTATTTCGGACAGTTGAAGCTCGCATGCATAAAGTTGATCGGTGAATGTAATTTATCATTCAACGTTGTTCAAAATGCAGCATTCCGTGAATTGTTGGAACTTACTGCCGGTCGAAAGGTGACCATACCATCAACAACTGACATTATGAATGTGAGCGAGCATTTGAGCTCAATGTGAGCGAGCATTTTGAGACAATTAAATCGAAGATGATTGACGAGCTGGCAATGCAAAAATATATATGCCTTACATGCGACGTATGGAGTAGTAGAGCGCAGAGTTATTTTGGAATGACTTCACACTACATTAATTCGCATTTTAAACGAGTGTCGTATTTACTTGCTTTTCGCGAAATGCCGAAAAAACAAACTAATAAGGAAATAACTGAAATAATAAGGCAAATTTTATGCGATTTCAAAATAGATCCAGAGAAAGTTACACACATAGTGACAGATGGGGGATCTGCATTTTGTAAGGCATTTAAATTATACGGAAAAAGTGTTGATGCACTTGTTGAATGTGTTGAAGAAAATTATGACGAAATTGAAAATGACATTCCATTAATTGTATCGGAGGATGGCGATATGTTTTACAGTGTTATATTAGATCTGGATGAAAATGATTTGTCACACCCCAATTCCCGAAGTAACGATTTCGAAAGAATTGAAAACTCCGATGAGTTTAATATATTCTCGGAAACTGATTCGTTCGATGAACCGTTTCAATTAGAAGAGGAAAACAACTTCGAAATACTTCGAAATTCCAATTTTAATGACATCGCCACCAAGCCGTTGCCACCACATCGTAGATGCCTTTCACACCTGTTAAACTTATTAGGAGGTGATTTCGAAAAAGATCTGAGTGGAAAAGCAAAAAGTTGCTTAGTAGCAGCGATGAATAACCTCCAATCACTATGGGTCTTTCCACGCAAAAGTTCTCAGGCAAAGACCTATTCCAAAGAAATTCTTGGCTGTTCGCTACCAATACCGTGCGTGACACGCTGGAACAGCAAATATGATGCTGTTTCGAAAATATTCAGTATTGGACTAGATAAAATTAACCAATATATCGATGCATTAAAAAATAATTTGGACTCCGCCGCTCATCTGACAAAGCTTGATAAAGAAGATTGGATAATGATAAACATTTATGTTAAAGTTATGAAACCGATTGCTGTGACTTTAGACCGACTTCAGGGCGAAAAAGACTGCGGTCAAGGTTTTATACTACCATCACTTTTTACAATGAAACATATGTTGGGCTCATTGGAAGGAGGAAGTATTTTGAAGGCTTGCAAAGACACCATGTTAAAAGCGATTGATAAGCGATTTAGTTCATACTTTCGAATTGACACCTCCAACGAAGACCTTTTGCTTGCTTCGATGACCCTGCCCAGATTTAAAATTGACTTCATTCAATCTGATATAGATTTCACCATTGCGAAAAATATATTGATTTCAGAGTGCAAATCACAACGATTACTTGCGAATAATGACCCATACGAGAATGATACAAATGTGGAAACACAGGATGACTTTTTTGTTTCTTTTGCTCAATGTAGAAGATCGCGCGCCAGATCATTTGATATATCGGTTGAGGATGAAATAAATAGATATTTACAAGACAATCAAAAAGATGATTTCATATTGAATAGTTATCCAAATTTAAAAGAAATATTCCTTAAGAATAACACAACGTTCCCAACGAACAAATATGTAACGTTTTTAGGACATTTTAACGTTAAAAAATGTAACGCTTTAACCCATTTTTGTGGCAATTTTCGTGTCAAATGGAAGGTAGAATATAGGCATAATGTGAACCACTTTTTCGGCTTTTTCGTGTTGCGATACACAACAACATCTTCTGTGTGTTTCGATTGTTTCTCTTTTTGTTATTATATTCTAAGAAACTGTAGCGGCAATACAATGTAAACAAATGTAAATAACATAAACTCGTTGAGTTCATAATATCGTATTCATACGATTGATTTTAAGCAAATGAAATTTGAAAAACAAACCGGAAAAAAAGAGGATGAAAATACAAATCTTACTCTCTTCTCTCTCTGTGTGTTTCGATTGTGCATGAATAAAAAAAAACATTGCGTAGGAATTTCAAGTGACTGTGAAATACATTTATAAATGTACCTTTTTTTAGATTTGTTTGATTTGATTTTAGTTTCAGAAACATTTTTTTATTTTTTTTCTTTTTTTTATTTCATAATTCAAATTCGAATTTCGAATTCGAAACATGTTTGAATGTGTACGACATTTGACAGTTGGTAGCTGTGTGTATTGGTGTGTATCATATCGAAGCCGATTTTTCTGATTACATTCAAAATGTGCTTCGTAAACATTGCATCGTATCAATTAATTTCTTTGAACTAAATAGGGATTTTTTCGCATCAAAATATTTTGAAGTTATTGTTAAGAATAAGGTAAGTAATTATGGTTAAGTTGCCATTGTGTTGAAAAAAAAAAACAAAATTCAGTGATTAATAAATGGAATTCTTGTACATGAGATTCATTTTTTGTTTATCGTCATTTTAGCAACGGTTTGGTGTGTTTGGAACGTAACTGTAGAAGTCACTCGATGTCAAATGGAAAGATTCACAGTCCGTTTTGTGACAGTCTTTGTTTTCATTTCAAAATAAAAAAAAACATTTTCATCGTTTTAATCAGGACACAGCGTTATATAGTATAAGAAGTTATTGATTTGAATTGTGATATGAGTGTGTTCTCATTTTTTGTTTGTAACAAATTGTGCTTTGCTTGTAATTCTTGAGAATTATGTGTGAGTGTTTATATTAGAGTATGAAACATTTTGTTTGTCGTCATTTTTGGCTAACATTTGTTCCAATGATTTTGTTTGTTCGATGTTAAACGGATAAATTCACTGTTGGTTTTGAGATTGTCTCTGTTGTTATTTCAAAATAAGAAAGCATTCATAAAATTGACGGTGAATATTCCAACAAAATTTTCATCTGCGGAATATTGGAAAACATTTCATCATTTGAATCAGAATACAGAGTGACATCGTTGAGGTAAGAAGTGATTAATTTGAATTGTGATATAAGTGATTGTCATTTAAATTGTGATCTCATTTTATTCGTAATCTATGCTTTTTTTGTTGCATTTTTTTTCTAAATTTGTATCTATTTTTTATTTTCGAATAATTTGATCAGTTTTTTGAGAATGAACAGAAAAAGACATGGATGACGACGAGCTCGATGATAATCAACCAGAAGAAAGCAAATACGTTGTTATAAAATGTGGACTTCAAACAATCCTGCGACAACAACATGAACGGATTGAAAGAGTTGGAGAAGTTGTGACCAAAATGCTATTCGAGCGCAGTGTTCAAATGACAGAAGTGGCAGCATTGGCATCACTTTCTATTCTTTTTATTTTGAATGAAGCACTTGATAATGACGATCGTGCATTTTTTTTGAAACCACATCCAAGCCTGTTCATTGCCGATTGTTTCAGAGCGGTATTAAACCAACACGTTAACAATATCAGAAGTCAATATCGGATATTGCCCGAGTTTCGTTTCATGGTAGAAAGAAACAGTGAAGAACAGTTCCGATGGCCAGATGATGAAAAGTTGGGAAATGGTTTGAGATATTTTTATAAACAATATATCACAAACATTCAAACCAATACCAACACATGGTGTGAAAAACGACTTGAGAATTTTTTTCGAATGCGTTGTTGGTATCGCAATCGATTCCACAATGGCTCAAGATTTGATAACATCGACATCAGAAATGCCAAAGAGTTTTCATATCGATTTAAGAATTTAACAAATGGTAATAATGTGGATCCACAACGCGTTGAAAAATTCAATATTTTAATGAGAGATTTGACTGAAATTGGATGGTCGGGAACAGTGAGTATGAAATTTTTCGCAAAATATCGTTGGTTTGAATCACTGTGGTTGTTCGGTCAAATGCAACGGCAAATAGAAGTGTATCACAGTCATGCCGAACAATGGTATACCATTCATGAAATGTTTCGCAACAATCCGAACTTTCAAGAGCCAACAATCAATCGACCACCAAAAATAAGCAGTTTTGCTCTTATACCATTATGCGACTACCATTTGAAAAACGTGCGATTGGACATTACGGACTTGTATAATAAAATTGTAAACGAACTTGATTTGGTGCCTTCTTTTCTCAATACGCAGACCAACCGGATGAATAAGAGAAATTTAAAGTACTACACCCAAACTGATCGATCAGGTCTATGGAATATGTTGTTCGATGTCGGTAAAATAAATAAATTGGGCAAATCGAAACCATTCCATCATCAGATTTTGACCGATAGTGTTTCAATATCCATAATGTACAAGAAACCACAGCGACAACAACGACCACAGCGACAACAACGACCACAGCAAACAACCCAAGCGAATCGGGGGCCGGAAAAACTCATTGGCAAGAAATACATCATTGGAATCGATCCGAATGAAAAATCGTGGTTAACTGTAGTGCGTCGCAACATTCAAAAAACACCTGATGAGCCGGCTGTTGAGGTAAGATATTTTGAAATGTAATTTGAAATGGTTTTGAATAGAAACTCATAGTTTTTTGTATCATTTTGCATTTTGAAGGAAAACATTATAATACCAAACCAGCGTTTTCATTGGGAAACTCAGCAGAAAAAACGAGACAAAGAAGCGAAAAAGTTGGCTGGATGGTTTGATATCGAAGAGAAGGAACATCTCAAAACATACCCATATCGTCCACCATCACCACGTAATTCAACATGGAAATCATACATTGAATATCGCATTAAAATGTTACGAAAAGGAATGGCAGCTTATGCGACGCGTGAATATGCACGACTGGATTTAGACCATCACATTCGCTCGACCAGAGTAAATGATCAAATCGCCGTGCGTGTGACAAACAACAAACCGTCGTTGGTTCAATTTGGTGCTTGGGCGATGAAACCCGATCGACCGTTTGGAATAAAAAAGCGTAAAAGATGTCCGGGATCGCGTAAGTTTCGTGTGAGCATTAAAAAACTTGGACATTCAGAAGTTGAAATGCAAGATGAATGGGGAACATCACAAACATGCGCGAATTGTCAGGAACGTTTTCCAAGGCACACAAAAGATGATCGATTTAAAGTGTGCTACGATTGTAGAGCGAAAAAGATTGATGGCCTGCCAGATTCAGTCGCTGGACTGCCAGATATCATTGTGTCAACGGTCAACAGACGTGTTTTGAGAAGAAAACGTGCAATTATTAAGCGACAAAGTATCGATGGCAATCGTGAGGCTGTGAACGAAAAAATTCGGACTGGGCGTTTAATGTCAAAGGTTAAAGTTACCTACAAAAATTGGCCATTAAATGTTGATGATGATGATGTTGTTCCACAAACAGTTACTTGGCACCGAGATATTGTTGCAGCAAAATGCATTATGCTCAAAGGTATGAATCAATTGGAAACAGAATATTCATTATTTAATGTATTTGCTTTAAATTACATAGGACTTTGCCGGATCTTTGATGTACCATTGCCAGTTTCATTGTTAAGACCGCCGGACCAAAACAACAATGTCAACTAACAAACATCATCAATTAATCATACATTCAAAAAATTACATAAAATAAAATATTTTAACTATTATAGTTAGCTTAGCTAGACATGAACAGACTATATAAAGTCTTGTGGTCTAGTTGTACAATAGTACAACATTGTACGGAGGGGGAGTGCCCGTAGGTGAGTAAAGTTTTTAATTTAAAAAAAGTATTTTATACCCAGTTCAACTGATACTAATGGTTGTCTTTCCCTTTTTCCATGTTTTTACACCTGAATGTTCCACCATGCCAAACCTATGGAAATGACTGAAACTACACACGAATCTAACCCCGAAAACGACCGTCAATATGTGCTTCATAATGGATGCATTTGCCCTATCAATTGTTTGCTGGGTTAGCCTCATCTGCTGCAATTGAGCGAGTATTTAGCCAGTCAAGTTTGATTTTCACTCCACGTAGAAATCGTTTATCATCTTCTAATTTCGAACGCATCATATTCTTAAAATATAATCAAAAGTTGTTCACTCTAAACGAAAAGTAGAAAATGCGAAATTTTATTAAAAAAAAAATAAATGACTTATGACAACATTTCTAAAAAAATTGCAATTTGCATTTTATTTTTATATTTTTTTAAATACTCCATTTTTCAGAAGAGAATTACAAAAAATATACAAAATATTTTTCGAATAACATTTTACGAGAAAAATGAGTGCGTTCAAACTTTCAGCTCAGCTGTCAAAATGTGCGCGCATGTAGCTGACAGTCACAGTATCTTTTCACATTTCTACTTCAGCTGTGCAAGACAAAAGACGTATATATACAGTTATTTTGCGCTACAAACGAAATACATAAATTGTTTGGTAACAATGTGTCCATTAGGGTGTCCTAGGGGAAAATATAAAATAAATCAGCATAAAAAAAATAAAACTACAATTGAAATTATTAAATTACCTGAAAAAAAAATCATACAAAATGCTACCGTGTTCTCCTACAGACGATTTCATGTTGCAATTCGGGTTTAAGTCTGAAATTAATGGAAATTTTTTTTAATGACATTAAAAACACTGAATATAATTTTAAAATAAAGAAAAATCATAAATATAAATGAAAATAGTAAAAAAACTTACAATTTGCGCCGCGATGAACCAAAACAATGCAAATTTGCCGATTCATTTGACAGA
>NW_022201884.1:0-1329 GCF_009176525.2 Contarinia nasturtii | reverse complement strand
GCCGCGATGAACCAAAACAATGCAAATTTGCCGATTCATTTGACAGAATGACATTTGAAGCGTGATTCGCTCACGCATGTCACGTTGTCAATCTGTCAAATGAATCGGCAAATTTGCATTGTTTTGGTTCATCGCGGCGCAAATTGTAAGTTTTTTTACTATTTTCATTTATATTTATGATTTTTTTGTGATTTTAAAATTATATTCAGTGTTTTTAATGTCATTAAATTTTTTTCCATTAATTTCAGACTTAAACCCGATTGCAACATGAAATCGTTTGTAGGAGAACACGGTAGCATTTTGTATGATTTTTTTCCAGGTAAGTCAATAATTTCTATTCTAGTTTTATTTTATTTATGCTGATTTATTTTATATTTTTCCCTAGGACACCCTAGTGTCCATTATCAAACGGTACATTGATTCGATTAAATCGAGATGGAACAAATGGTGAAATTATTCAAATTCAATTGAATAAAACCAAAATGACTTTTGGTACATCAATTTTTTTTGATCATAACATAAAAGATATCGTCGATCCAACAAAATTTATTTCCTGTGAAATTTCAACGGACGAATCGGGTCGGGTAAGTTACAAATTCCAATTATTATGTGCACAAAAAAGTGAAAAGAACCAATTGAAAGTGCTCTTTTTGACGTGCTGCCTATGTTTTAAAAATAGTATCATGTTTTTCGATCCGTACAGGTGTGGATTCAAAACAGATCAACGATCGAAATTGCTATCAACAATAAATCTATGGCTGCAGTTTCCAAATACACAAACACAAAAATATCCGCTATACTTCAACTTTTTGACAATGCCATCATCAAAATATGCGACGGTGTCGGATTCCGATGGATTACCGGGCGGAATATTGGTGTCGATATGGCGAAAAGACTCACAGCGAACTTGTAAGTACAATAACGGTAACCTAACCACAGTACACTGACATATTGTGATGAAGACATTTTTCATTTTTGCCGCATAATCTAATTCATTACAGCGATACAGACATGGATGAGAACACAAACGCTACATCAACCGGTTTGCCGAACCGGAACATTCGAAATGAGATCGACGGAATGCCAACGAACGATGTTGATATTATTATTCCCGAAACACAAGTGGTATTTGCACAGAATAGTGAGACGCCAAAAGCAAAACCCAAACGCGCCCGTAAATCAGAGGAAACAAACACAAGTGGTAAACACATTTTCGTATTTATATTTCAATAATCTAAAAAAACGCATCGTTTTATTTTTTTAATATCACAGCAAAAACAAAAAGAATCAGAAAATTGGTGAAATGTGTCAAATGCGATTCGTATTTTC
>NW_022201883.1:0-1761 GCF_009176525.2 Contarinia nasturtii | reverse complement strand
CATTTCGATGGAATTTAATTAAAACCCCAGATCCTAATTATTTAAAGAGAATAATCACGTGCGTTCACATTCATTTGTTTTCTTGGCAACGACAACTTTAAAAATTAGCGAGCTAGCAAAGTAAGTCCGTTTCAGTATGTAAAGAAATTTTAAAAAATCGATATTCTAAAGTGTGAAAAAATGGTAACGGTATGTGCCGAAAACACAAACTTGACTGTACGACGACTCTCGTTAGTCCGACGTATTGAGTGTCTCTTTGCCAAAAGTGTGTGCCTATTAACAGCGGATTTGAATTTCAACAACAACAGTTGAAAATTGGGGTGTATCAGTGTGCCCCGTGTATCACTCTGCCCCCATTACCCTTATCATTCTCATTTTTGTGGGATTGGAATTCAAAATATTCGAAAATAACTAAATCTAAAAGTGTGCATCATAGTCTCACTTTCAATTACGCAATTGTTGTAATGGCGTTTTTAAAGCAAATAAATAAGTTTTTATTCTTAAAAAGTTTTCTTCAATATTTCGCGATCGTTTGTAATTGAAATTATTATTTTTTCATTTGGTACAATTTGGTGTGAAAAATATTCGTAAATATTAAATTAATAATCAATTGACCCTTAACCGGGCCTCTGAGGCCCGGCAAACTATTTCCATACAAAATCAATAAAGAGAAAAAAAATTCTTTGTTCTTTATGAATTTAGTAAAATTTATTGTTTTCAACAGAATCTTAATTTAGGTATTTTTTTGCAAAAGAAGTAAGAATTAAAAAAAAAATGCTATGCGCATTCAGAATCGAACGAATTACCGAATTACCAGGCTGATCGAAAATGACGTGACTTTTTAAATGAAAGGTGTCACTTTTTCCAAACTGATATTATTTTTGAGAAGTACCATCCTTCAAACCTCCAAATCACAAATTTGAACCAAATCCGTTCACGGACCTAAAAGTTAAACGTATAATCGCGAGAAGTAATAAAAAGACGTCTGCCCTGTTCAGTGTCTAACTAATGAATGAATATTTATTTATATGGTCAAGTAATTTATATCAACATCCTCTCTTGATTAACATTTGGTACATCAAATTTTGATCACAAAGTATGATAACTATCATTAAACATTTATGAGAAGCACAATACAAAACTTTAGTTTTAATACACACAAAAGAATCACGCATTTGAATTTTACACTTCATTAAGAATTTAGAAACACAAACAATTTTCGTTTAAATTACGTTATAATGCCAAAATATTTAATTCATGTCGATGTCAATTGTTTTTCATCGTTGGTCGTCAATGGTGATATCCGAACGGTTAATTTCCATTTTGGTTTGCATTTGGTGCGGGTGTTGGTCGATATATTAATTTTGTCATAAATTATTTATTTTCAACCTTTTTTCCCAATGGACCGACTCTATCCTCTTAAGTTTTTTTTACTCAATACCTAGGAGGGTCAATTGCATTTTATAGATAATTCTAATTAACAAAAATTTGAAATGTGATTTTCTTGTTTTCCATGTTTTTAAACTATTTTTTCATTTAAACAATAATTAGTTACGTAAAATGAAAAAAAAATTTGAATTTGAAGTTTTGGTATTCACTAATATTTGTTTTCAAGATTGCAATAAAAGATGGTCTTAGAATCGACTGAAGAACGTCCGAAAAATTTCAAAGCATCTAGGTAAGTACGAATTAACCAATATTGTAATGAAAGTGTTGCCAATTTGAAGTCAAATTTAATCCTTCGAATAAGCCACTTGATCT
>NW_022201882.1:0-2080 GCF_009176525.2 Contarinia nasturtii | reverse complement strand
AAGACAATAACAATTTAAATCAAGATGAAGGGAACGTAGAATCATGCCTTCTCTCACTCATTTGCAATGTTTAAATGTAATGTGATTAGTAGTGTGCGTTTTTATGTTACTGTTTATTGATACCGTTATCGTTTCTATTGTTTATTAAGTGCCGTCGGTGAGAGTGTAAATGAGACTTTGTAAGACTTTTGGTTCATGTGATGTGGAATTTACTTTTAGTCGTGATGCTGATGATGGGTTGTATACAACTCGAAATGCATTCAAGGTTGGTTAAATTTTAAACATTTTGTGAAATCATTAAGGTGAATTTTTAGAAAAACTATAATAATCATTGTGTAGTTTGGAGCATTTGTCTCTGAATTAGATTTTATTTATTCAATTTTGCTTGAAGCAGCAAACGGAAGTGTTGGGTAAACAAAATTTTTTGATTTGAAAAAAGGAACACACACGCAAAAAAAAATATTGTGAGACGCGGAGACAAAATTGTTTTGTTTGTTGTGTGTTGTGTGTTGTTTTAAATGGAAATGCATTTTTTACTTATGGAAAAATTTGCGTGTAATTCTCCCTAGTCGAATCTATGTGCCGAACGAGCGAGCGAGCGAGATAGAGTGAGAAATCACAATCGAATGTCAATGCATGTGCAGATTTTATTGCCGTTGTATATTGCACGCGTAACGAATACATTTTAAAGGCCGTCTGTATTCAGGATAGTTTTTTTACCATCATCCACGTTAAAATATTTATGGTTTTGATGCAAGGAGTCCAGTGTGTACGGCAAAGATTTTTTTTTAACTATGCCCTATACTCAATTGTAAATTCATCCGTTTAAATTTATCGAGCCGGCACAAAACCAAAAAATCCTATATTGACATTGGTCTTTCTGCCTCTCTCTCTCTCTCTCTCTCTCACACACACACATACACAGATAATAATTTATAGGGTTTTGAACTTTGAAAGCTAGGTTTTACCCATCAAAAATCAGTGTTAACAACAACAACAAGCGGCCATGGCTTCATCCGAAGGTATGTATTTTATATTTAAACAGGTTTTTTCTTTATTTACTAAATCTGCAACCGAGAAAGTCTGAATTTCGAGAACACTTGTATTGTTCTGAGTCATGTGATTGATAATTGGACATTTATTTTTTTTAATAGATGCATGGTTAAAATTCTTTGAACATGCTGGTGTATTAGGTGATGTGGCAGCGAAATATGCTCGCAGTTTCCATGAACATCGAATGACTATGGATATGTTAACGGAATTAAATGACATGGGCATTACATGTCTAACTTACATGGGCATTACATCAATGGGCGACATCATTTTAATTTTACGGTAATTTTTTGAAAAATCACTTGAGTAGCTGAGAATAAAAGTGGCGATACGGAAAATCTTCCTGGCACGATTTTGTATCGTAACTTTTATTCTCAGCTACTCAATTAAACATACATACGTTGTTAAATACTCCATGTGTTTTTTATTTTTAACTCCTTTTATTAGACATGCACAAAATGTGAACAAGCAGAATAATCCTTTGGAGGAATTGGCATCATCAAAACAAGGTAAGATTCGATCGGTTGAACTAAGCTGTAATTCAAATGAACAAAAAAAAAAAACAATGTGTGTATTTAAAATTCCCCAAGCGCAATAGCCCAATGAATTGGGATCCGGAGATTTTTTTTCTTCACTTTCCGAATCATTTCTAATGTTGATACTGTTTTTTTTCGACCACTACCTTGACATCTCTAATAGATTTAATAGACCTTGACATCAATCTCTATTTGTAATTTTCTGCTTTATGATGTTTCAGACCGAACCGCATACCGCCTACTATCTCAAGATCACAACGAAGAATTTGACGATCAGTCAACTCCACCAGAGTATAAGATGTCAATTGGAAATTTTGTATGGAGCTTGTTAGGTCTAATTCTTTTTTATATTGTTATTTACTGGTTTTCGGGTCTTATTTTTCATGATTGTGACACATTAAACGATTTTATAGGTTGTTTTAATAACTATGTAGATTGTAGAATTCATTGCATGTAATATCGCGTATTTTATATACATGAATGGTGTATGG
>NW_022201881.1:0-5542 GCF_009176525.2 Contarinia nasturtii | reverse complement strand
GGTTCAAATCGTTTATGTCCACTAGCGAGGACATGGACTGTGTGTTTTTTCTGTTACATGTACGTTGTAATGGACAAGTATATAAACATAGCGTCGTCCAAATAAATTTAAAAATCCGTCCACTCGTGTCGACACCATCTAGCACGGTAGTAGGGATTTCATTGCTGTGAAAATAAATGAATATATTAGCAGAGAACGGGGTGAATCGCCGCACTTTTTGGAGCCGAATATCTCGACAATTATGATAAATGTTTGGAAGATGGTTCCAATGGATGGAAGCAAACGAATTTCTTTGTTCCATTCTAATACGTACTTTTGTGGAAGAAACTTTTTTGTTGACATCACTTACAAGATATGTATGCATTGTGAATGAACGTCAACGCTGTTAAACAAAAATCGAAGATCGACAACAATACAAGAACAAAATTCGATAACGGTCCAATTAAAACTCGCAAACAAGTGTCTGAGATAGGCAATAAAAACACAGCCATTCAACAAAATGACTGAAGAAATAGTCCAAAGATGATGGTGGAATAGCAATATTGTAGAAAAATCTTCATTAAAATGGTCCGTTCGAAGATGTGAAAGTGGGCTGGAATATACTATAGTGCAATCCGAATGTATCTATTTTTCTTAGTCCAAATAGTAGTGGATCTCAAAGACGACAATAACAAAAACTGAATTTCAAATTGTATGCATTAATTGTGGTCAATTTGCTACTAATTTTGTCATTTTTTTTATTGTTAGGTCATATTTACCAATGAAAAGCAAAGATCCAAATATCAAATCACTACCAAATCTTAATTTTGAGTAATCTATTCGCAAACGCATTTAGTCAATGAGTTGAGAGATTGTGCGCCATACTAAGAGTAGAAAGTACATTTCGTTATCTTCCATTATTATTTCTGTTATCATGGCTGTTATTTCTTTATTGTTCCATGACAAATTCCATTATTTCCATTATTCTTTTCTGATTTGATACATATCCAGGAGCACGAATGGCATCACTGTTGATGAACTAAAACGACGCAGCCTTGAAGCAAATAGCAAAGAGTAAGTACCAAAGTTATCTATTTTTCGATTATATAATTTACAGCATTTTACACATATTTATTGCGTTCGTTGAAAGATTCTATGCTTTTTGTTTAAGTAAAATTAAACGAAGAAAACCAATAATTGAGTGAAAAGTGCCAATAAATATTTCAACAAACATAGCAAGAATTCATGTTATTTTTTAACATTTGCCTTTTATTTAATTTAACCTCAAACGCAAAATCAAAAAGATAAATATTCAGAAATATCCAATAAAAAACTACGTTCCTCAATTTTCCATCAAAATAATCCAACTAATTAATACTCATCGAAATTGAACATTACACACACAAACAAATATCCGAGTACGCTTACTTGTGGTGTTAGTAGAGATTCTATCCTTCAAAGTGAGTTACGTACTCTATTTTATTCTATTTTTTGTGTTAATTTCATCCAAGTGAACGCTTCGTAGTGAAAGAAGAAATACATGTGTAGTAGGGTGGAACATTTTTTTGAATTTCGAGGCATATCTTGATGGCCACTTGAGAAAACATGTCTTATAGTCCCCAGATTCAAGATATCAAGGAATTTTCAACTTGTGGTTTCATATAAGACAGCGACTTGAAAGAAATGCAGCGACAAAAATAAAGGTGCCTCCCATAAGTTTTTTTTATTTCTTTTCTCAAAAATAAAAAATCGAAAATTTTGTATGGGAGACACCTTTATTTTTGGTTGAAATTTCATGAAACTTGTTGATATTACTTATTTTGGTCAGAAAATAAGATTCACAAGTTTTCATGGTGATTGGGTTACTGCAATTTTTCATGATTTTCTAGTAAAATGTACCTCCATTCCTTTCAAGTTGCTGTCTTATATGGAACCGTAGGTTGAAAATTCCTTCATATCTTGAATCTGTGGACTATAAGACATGTACTTCCAAGTGGTCATAAAATTATTCCAAAAATGTTCCACCCTAATGTCTAGTCATATGTACGTTGAACGCATGCGGCTATGAGCCAAAAATAGAGTAAAATAGAGTGCGTAACTCATTTTAAAGGGTGGACTCTCTGCTAACACCGCAAGTGCGAGTAAGCGTACTCGGTTATTTGTTTCTGTGCATTTTGTTATGAACAATTGACTCATCCAAAACATCCATGATTCTAAGCACAATTCCATCGATATCAACCATTTAGAATGTTTCACCTACTCTACAGGGTGAAATTGACATTTTAAATTTACCATTTTTTTTCTTACATTATATAATTTCATTTGTTTCTTTCACAAACAGAGATATAAAAAAAATATTTAACGAAAAAAAAATCAAAATTCATTTTGAATGCTTTTAAAAGTGATAATAATAATGCATCCCTATGATTTTTCTGATTCTTCTTTCCTTCTTCCACAATTCTGTACTTATATTTTGAACGATCTACGTATCTACGAAATCTAGCATTTATTGGTTTTTTTTGATCTATGCTACGAATTTTGATCAAATATCATATCTATATCGAAATATAGGGAAATGTATAGTGTCAAAATTTAACACATTTCGCTTTGAAAGGTATTTTCTTGTGTGTTGTGAACCTCTTGATTTTAACCTAGGGGCTTAATTCAAAAATTTCAACAACTGAATTCTATAATAATATCCAAATTAACTGAATTTTTCAGCAAACGAATGAATTCCGGTGAATTCTACGGCGAGTTCATTCAAATATGTGAGATAGTGGTGAATAGTTTCTGTTGGCAATTACTGCCATATTTATATTTTGTGTAACAAAATTGCAAATGTTTCTTATATTTTTTTAATAAAAGTTAATTTTATTTTCAATTTTGAGCGATTTTCTATCGAAAACAATCGTGAAAAAATAATAAATTAAAAAATATTGCGGTTATCATAACCTCACTTTATTACTTTGACACATTTCATTCTATTCACACGAATTCACCGAACTCATCAATAACCACTCGAGTCAAAAGTGTGAATTTACGTGAATTCCTGTGAATTTTTTTGCCGTATTAAGCCCCTAGATTTTAACCTTAATGAAAAAAATTAAACTATAAAAAGATCACACGATTTTCGCCGAATGCCTACCAATTCGATAGGCATGCTTCATTTACATCTACAACAACCTAAACAAGCAAACAAACATATTTCCCTACAGGACTGGTTCATTGACATCGCGTGGCTCGGACGAATCGAAAAGTCGTCGAGTCGGATTCGGATCACTATTACGCCGACATACAAGTTTTGGTGCTCCAGATAATAATGCCAGGGTGTACACGCTGTCTCAAGAAAATAACGAAACGAAATAGATTTTGCGGCAGACCGCATTGAGTTTTGTTTTTTTTTTTTTTTTTTTTATAGAAATGCATATCAACAACAAACATACATAACTCACACAAAGATAACATTTACCTATTTTAAACACCAGTCACTACACAAAAACTCTATATTTTCTTACATAAGAACGAAAAAGTAATATCGATGAATTTAACTATCGTTCGAATTGAATTTCTAAAAACTCTAAAATACTATTTAATTATTCAATATTTTCACAACAATGCGCTGATGAAGAAGGGCAACATTTAATGCTTAAAACATTTTTCTGCTTTTTTAACATTACGTTTATAATTAGAATGCAAGAGAAATTTTTTAGTTTGTACTTTTACGATATTTCAAAGAACATTTCCGTTGCCGTCTTAATTGTTGATTATGGAGAAAGCAAAAACTTTTAGTAGATAGACTAACCGCGCAATTAATTAATATTTTGAGAGTATGCCAGTTGAAATTCATTTTTTAAATATAAATGTAAGTCAACCAAAATACACCACTTTTATCGATTTGGTTGAGATTCTTTTTACTCTTAACATATGTCTTCATATTTTCCGAAACAATTTCAAATGATTTGTCTTTAAAATGAATCCATGCTGATTTTTATTGAATTTTTTATGTATTGTAAAAAATATTGTATAAAAACGTATGAAGTTGCTTTTATAAAAAAAAATAAAATGTCTTACATCCTACCGTATGTCTTACATCCTAACTTTTCCGCACTGTGATCCACAACATGCATTTATAACATATCTTTTACTTAAATTTGAATTCACGAGACAACTGAATCTGACATTAGTTTTGCGATATAAATAATTTTTGATACACTTTTTATACAAAAATTACAAAAAATTTGAATTTTAGTATGAAATCAATGCCTGTATGATATCGTAACGACTTGAAACTTTGCACAGGGTAATTTTTCAAAAAAAGCCGACATTCTGAAACTTTGAAAAAATTTCAATACAATTTAAGGGTACCTTCCATACAAAATTTTCGTTTATGAGCAAGAGAATTCAAGATTCACAAGTCTTTTTGTTGATTAAATTACTTTAAACAACATTTATTGCGTTTTTTTGATTCGAAATTGGTCGGATTTTTTTCTCAAAATTTATATTTACAGTAGTTTAATTACAGTGAAAATTTGTCTTTCTCATTTTCTTGCCAAACTACATAATCTCAGCAAATTTGAAGAAATTTTAATACAATTGAGTGGTATCTTCCATACAAAACTTTCGTTTTTGAACGAAAAACCCCAAAATTTTGTACGGGAAGTACCCCTAATATGTATTGAAATTTCTTCAAACTCTTAGAATGTTATTTTTGTGTCATAAAAATAACCTGTGCAAAGTTTCAGCTCATTACGATATCATACAGGCATTACATACAAAAATCCATTTTTTTGAAAAGTGTGTCGAAATATATTTGTATCGCAAAACTAATATCATATTCGGTTTTCTCGTACACAAAAACCCTCCAATACATATTTTTGAGTGTTTAAGAATACATTTAATATCACTTTTGAAAGAAAACTTGAATTGGAAAACCATGGATGGCCATGGGCATCACACCAGACATGACACTTCACTCTATCAACCAAAGTCGTTCAAAATCTAATGGTTTCTATTCCTCAGGACCCCCCAGATTTTGAATTACTTTTCTGGTTTGAAAGTTATGTGTTAACTAATTTTTGCGTAAAGGGTACAGGGTACGCACATACATTCGGACATCAAAGAAATGCTAGATTCTTGTTCCCTGGACCCAAAAACACCCAGTATACACGTTTTTGATGGGTGTTAATTTTTCGACCGATTCCAATACTTTACCTTACACAATAGGTGTGTGCGGAAAAGTAATATAAGAGAATGTCAAACGACATTTCGTATCAAAGTCCTTCATATACCACCTGGTAGCATAAATATTTTAGCAAATTATCCTTTTCTTCTCATTGTTATTATTTGCAACTTTTTACATTTTGGCCTCACCGTTTTCTTTCACAATTATAAATATTATTTCCCTGTTTGTTTGACTATCTATAGTTCATTGGATCGATTGTATAATTGTAATCATAGTAATAATTTGTTTTCTTTAAAAATAAAACTGTCAATTGATTCTTTAAATATCCAACGATGAATATTTTTAATTTTTGTATTTCGTATTTTAGAATTTCATATTGCA
>NW_022201880.1:5323-6275 GCF_009176525.2 Contarinia nasturtii | reverse complement strand
TACCAAATATATCTAATTCTAAAAGCACCTATTGATAAAAATATTCGATTTTTTGCATCAATGATGTTTTTTTAAATGTATTGATTCCAGAATCACACAAAATATGAATGTGCATTATGTATTGTAATGAATACGTATGTCATCACATCAAGTATGTCATTGTAATTTATAAATCAAAATAAAACAAAAACAACAACAACGCTATTAAAAATACTTTTTTTTGTGTCAAAAATGAGGATATTTAATTTGCAAAAACGACATTACAAAAATTATTCAAAAAATAAATACTTACATTGACTCTAATTTTTTGTCTAACTGATGACAAATAATGTCAAACGTCAAAATACACACATTTGTACGAAGCTGTCAAAATAAGCTACAAAAAACACGTTTTTAGTGCTGCTCTGCTGTTTCTGCAATAATTTGCGGAAAAACCGTCTCCACTTTTTCTGTGAGTGGTACATCATGGTCTAACAAAATTTAATACGGCTATTGAGGTCGGACAACATGGTCCATGACTTAAAATTGATATTAATATTGAATGAACAAAATTTAATAAAGTCAAAATCTATAGAGATAGGAATTATAATAACATGCCTAGCCGAGCGAGCGGAGCGAGCGTGCCGTAGCGAGCGAAGCGAGCGGAGGCCGGCTAGTTATTACTATAGCAATCAAACAGTTGTACTTTGAATATAAATATTTCAATGGCATTCATTTTTTTATATTTCCTTTCACTTTTTTGGAATCGGTTCTTATCTGTTTCCATGTGAAGTGAAAGCCATACTAATTTTTTTCAATTCGTGCTTCAAACTGAAATGGCTATAACTAGTTATTATGATTTGTGATGCGTTGCTAAGCTCTACCAAAGCAAGATTCTAATCACTATCAGGTCACCTGTCTTTATACTCTCTCTCTCTCTCTCTCTCTCTCTCTCTCTCTCTCTCTCTCTCTC
>NW_022201880.1:0-5313 GCF_009176525.2 Contarinia nasturtii | reverse complement strand
TCTCTCTCTCTCTCTCTCTCTCTCTCTCTCTCTCTCTCTCTCTCTCTTTTCAATATCCGTCTTTCTCTATCTCCATCTTTTTATATCGTTCTTTTTTCTCTCAACCGCATAACATCTTAGACATCGTATGAGAGAAACTTCGTTGAAAAGAAAACCATCACACTCTTTTTCCGGCTTTGTGCACATTACACGTATTTTCTTTTTCAATTCATCCGACGGCTTATTTTTCAGTCTTTCCCTCAAAGCATGTTCATTGTTAAGTTGATGTCATCCGATTCACCTACTCTCTCTGGAATACATAGTCAAAAGGTATACGGTTTGCTTTTACTCGTAAAAAGTGCTTTCTATCTAGCGCTTAAAAGAGAGAAACAAAAACGCACCAACTGGTATATGATTACACATACAATAAACAGCAAATATAAAGCGGCTGTGCACACGCCATTCAGTTGAATTTAAGTGTGATGCAGACAACATATATGAAAATGTGCCACAAGGAAAACATTCACACATTAATAAATGTATAAGCCGGTGAAAAAGAAGGTGTGTAATGTATCGTTTGGTTTTTTTTGCTCTTCTTCTTATAAGGATATAGTCTCGACGTGCCCTCATTGAAAGCAGTATAAAGAAGACCTGAAATTTTCACATCGATACCATGTGTCTATCGTGTACAAACTACATGAACCACTTTTTTTCGGTGGCTACATTTGCTATGCAAGAACATTCAGGTGGTAAGCAAGTGAAAAATGGAATACTAATCGATGTGATGGAAAGAAGAAGAAGAAAAAGAAGAAAAAATACGGTTCTCACAACATTCAACATGGAATTAGAAACAATTTTCACACAATAACAACAACAGCATTTATGTTGCTTGGCTTTTTTGTGGACCGAAGCAATTCATTCGGTTTTGGATGTGTTGTCACACTTCCAATTACCTGCATTTGTGGCTAAAAATGAATAAAGTTTTCCTGGAACTGCTGCTAGTGTCGAGTTTATTGTCGACGAATTCAATGAAATGTATCGAAATCGAACCAACGTACATTTGTTTTCTCATTCCATTCTCTTTGACCTTATTACCACATGCACATCCAGGCTCGAGAGATGTATAGAGATAAAAGTTGTGCAGAAGTTTGCTTGCCATTCGAGTCGAAGTATTGATGCAAAGCGGATGCGAGACAAAAGGAAAATATACACACACAGAGACCCAAACAGGATTTTTTTACACCTCCTCATATGTTTACGTGAAAAAGTTTTTTAATCACTAACAACAAGCATAAATAAACACATTACGGTTCAATACGATGAACTTTTCAACGAACATAAACAAAAGTCAGGAATACGATAAGGCAGAAAAAAGCCGTCGATATGTTTTAACATTCGATTGATTTGCACTTGAGCGAAGTATACTTTTTGAACACGCGGATTAAATCAATTATTTTGTTTGAATATTTACAATCCATTATGATGGAAAATGTGATTTAGACAGGGTGTTTCATATGAGTGGCTCATTTTTATAGAGTGGTAATTTCGAAAAACCCTTTTTGGGGATATTTTGAGGGTGAAAAACTAAGAATTTTGGCTCACCCGGATTTTTGAATTTTTACTCAGGGTCGTTTTTCCTCAAAAATCAAAGTAAAGTCAAACATAAATTCGAATATTTATCGTTTCATGATTGCACTGTATTCTAGGGGTCTCCCTGCACAAGATAGACCGATTTGTAGGTCGATCAAAATGCAAGGCGGGAGGGGCAGGGGTCATGAACATTGTACTTTTCTTCTTCAGTTTTTTCAAAATTACGACATGTGACGCAATTTTTTTTTGCTTCTATCGTGTTCCTGGGGTCCGTTTCTACAAGATAGAATAGTTTTCCAGACAATATATTGAATTAACTGGTCAGTTGAGCTGACAGTACGTTAGCCAGCTAAATGGGCTAAAACAATAGACGTTATTGTTTTAATGATGGATCACTTTTCTTGTTTTAATAGAAGTGATTGTTCATTATAACAATAACTTCTATTGTTTTAGTCCATTTAGCTGGCTAACGTACTGTCAGCTCAACTGACCAGTTAGTTAAATATATTGTCTGTAGTTTTCAGATTTCAGAACATTTCGATTTGGTTCGGGCCGGCCAGAGCCCATAACATAAAGTTATACCCATTTTTTGAACAATGCCAAAAAGTGAGCCAGCTGTCATTGCTTGCAAATTTGTCAAACCCTGCGGCTATCATAACAAAACAACGTACGTTTAATTCACGATAGAAGGATTCACCCGAAAAATCAAATGATATAAATATAAAAATTATTTTATTTTATTTTTATTATTCCAATTATTTTGAATGATTAATACTTTTTTTGTATTATCATCGTTTTTAATATTTTCATTTCAATTTATTTAATTCTTATTTACGATCATGCCAGCGATGCAAATGTGCCGTTTTAGAGTTGAACGCACTCTGCTCAGTTATGACAAATGTAGGGTTAGACAAACTCTCAGTCAAAAACTGCTGGCTCACTCGCTATATGAAAAATATTTTTCAATATTGACATGGTTCTTTTTCAAAGCTAAAATTTTGTTTTGTATGAAAGGTAGTCGGGCTACCTCTATCATGTTCCTTGAGCCCGTTTCCACAAGATAGGATACTTTTTGGAAGATTCGATACACTTTTAGGCGCCAACTCGACCTTTTCACTTTTTGTGCGATTTTTCGAGATTGAGCTCGAATTGATGCTGACTTTTTTGCTTTGCAAATGTTATGGAGACGGCAAGAGAATGAATGACACCTTGGGTGTGGTCGCCCTTCACGTTTACGGGACAGAACAGGGAAAGTATATACTACTCTATAAAAGTGAGCCACTTATTTGGGACACCCTGTATAATGTCTAAGTTATTTCTAGTCTAAATGAATACATAGAACGCGAAACATCTTCTAAAATCAATCATCCGAAAATGTTGCAATTTTCTTCGCGTCACGCATAATTTCAAACAAAGTATGAGTAAACTGAGTCCACAATTATCATGGTTCACTTATTTTTAGCCAAATTTTGTACTTTCAATCCGACATGATTACTATGGCAATCGATTGAGAACTTCAACGATGATAACCAAAATTACTTTGAAGTACCAATGGGATTTACTCAATTTTGATAAATATTTTCATCGAAAACAATTTCTATTGTATCTTGAACTAAGTCAATTTTTGGCGAAATATTTCCTTGAGACCCATTAATTTTGCAGAATAATGCATCAATCAACTAAACTCAATTGAAATCAACTATTTTTATGTAAATTTGATTGTATTCATTTTTCCAAATAAGTGGGAGATTTCGCGCAAGGCTGATACCTTTGTTTCATATAGATTGTTTGTTTCGTTTGAATTTTATTTAAACAGATATTGTCGTAAAGTGATTCAAAGCAGGTATTTAAGCCAATTTCATTGGACGACGAGAAGCAATAAATAAGAATGGGATACATAGTTAGAAAAATAAAATAGAACAGTTTTCACGCCATCAGTGAGAGAAAATTGAATAAAGGGAACGAAGCATCATCCATATTGTGTGAAAGTATTAAACGGGGAAAATGGTTTTATGTATGCAAAGCGTATATATCAATATTTACTCTATTTTTCGTTCGATTTGATATTATGTGCTCCAATGTTGATGTGCATGTGATAGGGATATATTCGTTTGTTCTATATGCTAACTTAACCGTGAAATTCATCGTTCTATTTGCAAATATCTCCAAACTCGTTTAAATCGAATAAGCGATTGTTTGAAGCAGTGTAGATAACAATCTTAAAATTTAAATTAATGTGCATTTTTCATTCGATTGATAAAAGGAAATGTTCCCATTTTTTTTAACGTTTCCTACATTTCTCACTAACACCACCAATATATGCAGTGAGTATTTGTCCCGCGTGCGGGACTTTGATTCCTGTAAATTGAAGTAAAATTCGTTTTCCTTCCGGTTTGATTAAATAATAAGAAATTGAACATATTCTAGCTAGTGGTGCTTATGACAACCCAAGAATAGTTGAAAAATAAAAGAAAACTGCACAAAAATGTTCATCCTATTTTTGTGCTCATTTTCTATTGCATAATTTAAGAAAGATTATTCAGTTAATTCCACCGTATAATTTTTGAAAACAGCACAAGCCGAAGAAAAAATAGCTTCACGTGGCGGAAAAGAACTAATGCATGTGCTAAATTTTCGATGAAAATATTTTCATTTTTCCTATGGCTTTACCTTTTTAAGTGCTTTTAGTTGAAGAAAATGTATTGTTCATTTGGTAAAAAAAAGGATCGAAAATACTGCGATGAGAATACTTTTTTCTTACGAATTTGCAGGGTGTCATTTGCATTTTCATGGCATCATAAATCTCGAGTAGCATGACAGAACATACTTTAATTAGCAATTATGGGGTATTTTAATTGAATTGGCGGCACCCTGTGTGCTGACTACCTGTGGTGTACAATATGAACGTAAATGCATATTTAAGCATGTGCTTGGTAGCATGTACTTTCATTCTGCATCGTTGCACCAGGAAGCAGTAGCGCCAGCAGCAGCAGCAGCAGCTAAAATGGTTTGTGTTTTTTTGGTAAAAATTTTGCTTACATTGTATATTTTTGTTTAACATTTTTAATAAAATCCTTCAATTTACGAGTTGGCTGGTATAGCGGTTAATGGTTATATTTTTGTAAGCTTTCAGTCATAATATTTTCTAAAGAAATATCCCAAGAAAAGGTTCTATAAAGAATTTTGCATAGAACAATCCACACCGGATGTGCACAACGAATCAAAACAATATGCATTCACCGACCGGGAGACATTTATATTTATTTTCCCGGGAAAAAAGCAGCACCATTGAAAATGATTCATTTATTATTTCTGAAAATTAATTGGCAGCTTGCAGAAAAACCATTCGTATTTCATCTGTATTTTTTTCTCTTCAAAGCGAATTCACATAAATCCCAGTTGTACTGAACTGATATCACAATAGATAAATTAAAATGTTTACAAACTGCTGTTTTGCGGTTTTGTTTATTTTATTGCTGTTGCACAAGGAATTCAAACCAACGAGATAGCAAACACTTGCAGTTGACATATACCTATAAAAAAATATGCAGAACATAGAACATATATCACTGTTCTTTTCTCTCTCTCCCTCTCTCTCTCTCTCTCTCTCTCTCGATCTTACCTTACCGACACAATCAAAATAAATTGAAACTGAAAACACTTGGTAGCATCAGCGTGTGGTTTACATTTTTCGTTTGCTTCTTTCAACAATAATTTTCATTGCACAAATGCACAAACATAAAA
>NW_022201879.1:0-2654 GCF_009176525.2 Contarinia nasturtii | reverse complement strand
ACATGAAAATCAACGGGAAATGATGAGGTCATTTCGACGTAATTCTTGTTCGACGACAGACATAGAGAAATATGCCACATTCTTGTATGACTCATAAAACCAAAGGAAGAAAGGGAATGGAAAAATTGTTGTCCAGTTATTTTCGAACGAAAAAAAAAAACCATTTCAACCCGAAAGCGAGTTCTTTTAATATATAACGAGTTCACACGCTGTGTGTGTCAACCTTCAGTCTTGGTATTACTATTAGCATTACCATTACCATCATCAATAAAGGATAATAAACTTGAATAAATGTTTATTTCTTTTGCTTGATCCCCATTGCCATTTTACTTAATGTTATTGCCTGCGTTCAGCTAATACAATAGTGGTTCATTAATGTCACCGTTGACGCTGATCAAAATAAAAATAAATACACGTAAATCACTTAATATATTGTGTGCACACCATATTTCAGTATATACAACGAAGGTTTTGTTACAGTTTGAATCTGCACCGGGTTTGGTGTGTAATTTATTTTCATTACGCGCATTTTTCTCACTGTGCAGTTCCATACTTTTGCCGAAGTGGAGGTGGCCTTACCATATTGTATTATAATGCCATGTGTTAAGTGTTGCCGTTTGAAATTATATCCAACGATATCAAAAATGAAAGCAAAAGCGATACAAATTCAAATTTATAACAAGAACATTTTCGAATCATGTAAATATTTGTCGATGTGTACGTTTTAGAATGAATGCAAATTTTTATCTGGTTCAATTGTGTTTCGGAACAAATGCAATATCCATATATTTGAATTGCCTACGTGAATGAAAGAATTTGAGTATTCAGCGATAAAATTATTTGCTGAGGCATAGAAATTACGTTTTAATCCAATGGCATCTTTTCACAAAAAGGCATTTCCACGATTTGGGTCAAGCATTCGATTGAAAACCAAAAATAGCCATTTCAATACATCTCTTTCCAATTTCATTTGGGTATGCAAAAATTTGGATGGAAATATTTCAAATGGAAGAAAATCATCCACACATATACCTACTCAAGTTTAAACATGGAAGATATCGAATTGAGTAAATGGGTGCTATGCTCAGTGCTCAGGTGCTACGTTAGATATTTGAATTCTTCAGACTTGTTACTCTGATCTTATAAGGAAACATCCGAAACCAAACAAAATAAAATGATTTATGAAATTGCCCCAGCTCACTCAACACAAAACTTCACAACACACCACACTCCAAATTGGCCATCTGTTAAAAAGTTGCGACTATCTCATGTAACATAAATCATTTTTCATCCAATCTTTTTCGTTGTTGTAAAATTGTAAACCGAAGGAACAAAAATGGTTTGATAATGGTTTGTTAAACGAACAAACAAAGGAAAATTGTGCAATACAACAAGATATGTACATGTGTATTCAAATAGTCCATTTTTCAATTGTTGTATAAATATGACCAAGTTAAAAAAGACAGAAAATAGCAAATGTTTCATTCAATTTTTATTGCTTTTTATTGGTCACTACTATAACTGAAATTTACCGAAAAATCATTGTTCACAAATTGAACCGGATCAGTATTTGGACGCCTGGTTATAACATATTGAATGAAACGATAAAATGTGGTCCCTCGTCTCCTTCGAAGAATTGCAAAACTCTGTGGTGCTAACTTCAACAATTTCAATCTTCAATTAAGATATTAAACGGATGAGTTTTTATAGCGATACATAAGTCAGAAACGTGAATGAAAACAAAAATAAAATGCACCAACAAAAACAACTTTCATGATCCGTTTGACGATGATACACAAGTATTGATGGGATTATGGTAGATTAACCTAGATTTGAAAATTCACATAAAACAAAGCACATTTTTTTTCACTTCCCCCAAATGAAATCTCCATTCAACATTATGCTCTCAACGTCCAAAAAGCTTTATTCATTTATTTTGTGTTGTGTTCTGAAATCCCATGCAAATGAGAGACATGCAATTTTAATAGCGTTTACAATAAGCGAACAGACAGCGAAAGAGCAAAAAAATATCAAGTAAATCTAGCCATTAGTTTTGATAGAGATGGCTGGTAATCAAAATAATGTTCAGTGGAATTAAGAACGAATTGTTTTATTCAATGAATTTTGTTTATGGAACAGAAAAGATAAAATATTTCTGTTCTTTTTCCACTGCTCATCTGTCTCTTTTTCAATGGATGTTTGCAATGTTTGCCATTTTTCGCTGTGTTTTTATTCATGATTCCATTTTATGCATTTGCGTTTGTTAATGATTCATTATTGGCTCACTTTTATAGATCTGTGAATTGTATACAGTGTGAATGAGAACTACCACTCACCATTGTTGAATGTTAAAGATAAGAGAGAAAGAGAAATCGACCATTATCTTACAGTGAATGCGACAATCGTGTTATTGTCAATAACGTTTGCGATTCTATAGCAAATCGTGGAATATAAATAGAAAGATGTGCTGCAGCACATTTTGATATTTTTAGTTTTGCTATATTTCGGTTTTCCGCCCATAGATAAACACTGAGAATGCATGAAGTAGCAATACGAAAATTGAATGAACTGAACAAGAGAATAAGAGGGAAAAACCATCAAGAGCGTAATGTTGTGATATGCTAGCTTCCATTTTATCCTATTAGCAAGTAATA
>NW_022201878.1:417-12194 GCF_009176525.2 Contarinia nasturtii | reverse complement strand
GGTGGTTGGATAAATATATGTATGTGGTCGATGGAGGCCACTACAGTTCTAATCCCTTCAAAAGGAAAAGATTGGTCTAAAGGATTTCGGCGACGTATAGTCATCTTTTCCTATTTTTGGAATAAAAGTTACTTTTACATTTTGCCATGAGCTGGGGACATATCCCAGAAGTATCGAGGACTTGTATATGGATACAATTATATCTCCGACAATATCCCATGTTTTTTGTAAAAGCACTGGGTATATCTCGTCTAGGCCTGGCCATTTGAATGGGCCAAAAGATGAGATGGCCCATTCCACCCTCCTGTGAGATACGAGATTTCCGATGAAAGCGTCAACATATGCGTTTTGGACTGGCTCCAAGATTTCTTGGGCTGGCAACGCATGTGTCACATTTTCAGGGAAGTGCGTATCAAGTAGGAGCTTTGCAGTCTCTTCATCAGACTCCGTGTAGCTTCCATCTTGTTTCACAAGTATTCCTGGACCCTAGGCGGGGTCTTTAGCCAGAATCTTGTGTACTCTTGAGGTGCTTTTAGCCCCCTCAATTCTGCTAAAGAATCTCTTTTCAGAGTTCTTTTTAGCAACAAGAATTTCACTGGTGTACTTGTTCCTACTCCTCCGCCATATTTCATGGCAGAGTGGGCCTTGAGGTGTATCCTTTCTTGCTAAATATATTCTAAGTAGTCTTCTGGATTCCTTTCTTAGCCTTTTTAGGTCCGTATTCCACCAATAATTGTTCATTATCTTAATTTCACGCTCAGGGCATGAAATATGGTACGAAGTCTTCAAAAGATCTGTCAGACTTTCAGTTGCTTGGTCTGAACGATCCCTTGTAGAGATGTCCAGACACAGTCTTCTGAGTGCTGTAGACCCTTTTCTTACTTCGTTTCTAAGTAACTCCCAGTTTGTATTTCTAGGGTTTCTGAATTTATTCTGTGCTCGGCGAGCACATAATAGTTGGAAGCGAATCTCTCTGTGGTCAGAGAGTCTATCTTCCTTTGTAACATGCCAGTTCTTCACGAAATGCGAGAAATTAGCAGATATCAAAGTTATGTCTAAGACTTCCGACCTGTTTCTGGTAACAAACGTTGGTTGTACACCTCTGTTTAAGATGAGCAGGTCAATGTATCACAATATGTATGATTCATAAATGCGGCATTGTTGGCCTTAAAGATAGCTGGTTGGAAATGGCTTAAATAAAATTGAACTAATTAACTTCAAGTCGCTTCAAGTATAAAATATTTAGAATTTTAATATTATCAACTTTTTTTTTCATTTTGTTGTCCGAAATATTAAAATTATGCTGAAATAAATATAATATTACTAACTTAACCCAACTTTCGCTTTGCAAATGTTGAACGTGGTTGAACGTAATAACTTTAAACTGTCTAGTGGAGATGGTAGTGAATTCGCCGCGCAAATAAAAGCTTTTTGACATCGGTCGATTTTTGATATCGGTCTGTTTTTGACGTTTGATGTAAAACAATAACAAATATGAAGCGACAATAGCAAATGAATGAATAACAAACAGGAATAGCGAATAAAGAATAATTTTTTCGAATGTTTTTGTCGAAAAAACTCGGGTATTTTTTATGGATTCTTTGTAATTATTTTATGGCAACCCTTGTGTATAGTCTCATTTTCAAAGCATACAGTTACAGAAGAAAAATCGAAAAAAAGTGAACATAAGTCAAAAAAAAAAAATATAGTGTTTTATTGACAAAAACATTCGAACAAATTATTCTTTATTCGCTCTTCCCTGATTTTTATTCATTCATTTGTTATTGTTGCTTCATATTTGTTATTGTTTTACACGAAATGTCAAAAACAGACCGATGTCTCCACTAGACAGTTTAAAGTTATTACGTTCAACCACGTTCAACATTTGCAAAGCGAAAGTAAGGCTAAGTTAGTAATATTATATTTATTTCAGCATAATTTTAATATTTCGGACACCAAAATAAAATAAAGTTGATAATATTAAAATTCTAAATATTTTATACTTAAAGTTAATTAGTTCTTTTTTAATTTCGTGATAAATGAGATATTCTCATTAGCTGCATTTACATAGTCAAGTATACAAATGTCGTAAATCACGGCAAATATTTGCAAATGTGTACAAATATTAAAAAACTTGCAAATATCTTTGGAAATACGCAAATTTTTTGCAAATACAGAATATTTGCAAATTGTGATTTGCCCCTAGAGATCACTGCATTCACTCAGCAATTGATCCAAATCGATATTATCGCTCTGTGTGTATTGATTTTCGAAAAAATCAGCGAATAATTCTGCTTTCGATGTTTTGGTGCCTGCTATTTCATTGATGTATTCAACAATAGCAGGAATGTCGCTTCTTTTTCTTCTGTCGTTCACAAACCGCCAAAAGTGTTTTAGATTTGATTTGATTTGCGCTTGTATACGGCTGATGTACGATTTGAATAGCTGGCTTTGTAAATGGACGAAGGAATCAGTGATGGTGTTGTATTTGTCGAAATTGCCAGTTTCCCTTGCTCGCTTGTATGCTTTCCCTCTGACATTTTTCACGTGCTTCAATTGTTTCGTGTACCATTCGGGACTAATGAATTGATCGCCTCTTGTAGAACATTCCTAAGAGTAAGGAATGCATTCTCGAGGTCATCTATTCGATTAATTTCTGACAAAATGTCATTTCCAGCAAGGAATTCGTTCATCGAATCGAAATCGGCCGAGTTGAATGCATATTGTTGCGAAGATTGCGGTGATGTGGACTCGTTTCCATCAATTGTGATTTCGATTTCAATTGCTTTGTGCCAAATGTCGGACTTTATCATTGGTTTTGTTGATTCAATCAACGACATTTCATAGAACTTGTTTGTGAAAACAAGATCCAAAATATTTCCGGCTGGATTCACGATATTTGACATTTGGTGAAAGCCACAATCGAACATTGTGTCAAAAACAGCAATGCCACCTTCTGTCAACACATTAATTGGCAAATAATACTCACCGTCATCGGCTTTGACCCATTTGACACCTGGCTGATTAAAATCACCACATACAATTACAATGTCATGTTCGTTGTATTGAATCAGGTTGAAGATCTCAGCAAATTCCAAAAATTTTGCGGTTTCATGTACCGACCGAATGTACACAGCAAATACATAAATCGATCACCACGATACACGTTATAACGTTTGCCAAAATGTTCAATGTCAGTAATGTTCTTTTGAAGCCACGTTTCGAAGAAAGAAATTATATGAAAAGGACACGATTTTGTTGCTAATCGTACCTCATCGACTTTGCCCCGAATGACTTTGTTTGAATGTGTATTTCGATTTTTGTTTGATTCGAGACTATTTTTGGCGAGCTTTGTGTTTGTTTTCGATGCAATGTCAATGTTCGTTCGAATTTTCGTTCGGTGGTGTTCGTTTTGGTTTTTTTTTTAATAAACATAACGGTAAACAAAGGAGTGATTGGAAAGTATTGTAGTTGTGGACAAAGTAGATACGAAAAAAACGACAGTTATTCTGGCACACCCTGTATTTGTTTATTTACTTATATTATTTTCAATAAACCACCAAGGCGATGGAACGCTGTTCGGTGCAGTTATTATTATTAAAATTGCGCACAGACATATATACCAAATTAGTTTTATACCAAAATGATTTTCCGAAAGTCATATAACACTTTTAAATTTCTGAATTTTTCAAACGGATTGGCCGTTTCGACACTTTCGTTGGAAAGGTATATCTCTAATATCAGAATTTAGATGTTTCAAAAGTCAAGGACATGATTTAGCGCTTGCTATGGTTTACAAACTGAAATGGTTTTAAAACCAAAGGCCTTCTAGGTTGAGATATGGACATTTTTCAGAAATTACGTGTAAACCAGTAATGTGCGAAGGGGATGGATTTCCCCCCTTGAATCCTGTTCGAATTTGCTAGGGTTTTTTGGAATTTAGACATTTTCTTCCGATTCGCTAGGATTTTCCTAGAAAAATTGAAATCACCTGAGAAATTTTGCTCGCACATTACTGGTGTAACCACTAGTGTCGTTTTGTCACTCGCGCGAGCTGACGTCCGCTGAAGTGTTCTATTCTATACGTTTCCAAAGTGAAAAAATCAGCGAAGAAAACTTCTTATTCTGATACAAATTTGTATCAGAATAAGAAGTTTTCTTCACTGATTTTTTCATTTGATTAACTGATACAGTATGTTCAACAACAACAATAAGTTTCCAAAGTCTTAGGAATTTATGACAAAATTGAGACGAAAATGTAAATTAAAGTTACAAACGCATTCCAAAACCCCCAGATAGTTAAATTTACCACACTGAGGTGGTTTCATTCCTCGCGCGAACTGATATCTTTGATATATTTGAACTGTAATAAAGTGAAATACTCATTGGTAATTTATTTGGTCAATAGAGGGAGCTTTTTGATCTACTCTCTAGTGGCTAATTGATGCACTTCACAATTACTACCTTATAATATAACATGACAAATGAATATGCGGAAGAAAGTTTAGTTTTTATTTTAACCATATTCAGGTAATAGAAAAACAATTTTTTGAAAAATACTGGAGAATCAAAACTTATTCTTGATATTTTATGTTGTACTGATTTGCAAAAAAATGAATGAAATATTCCCAAAAAAATATTTTATTACACCATTTTTTTTTTCAAATATCGAATTAATATATATGAAAACTTTTTATAAACGAGGATACAAAACATTTTGATAATCCATGTGTTAATAACATAAAATGACTTGAAGATATTTGCGATCTTCATTACAAATTTGGTTTTTATGTGATATGTTAATAAATATTATTAATTTTTGAACATATTGATTGCATTAAATAACACAATCAGAGGTGCGCACGCATTTTTTTTTGGGGGGGGGGGGGGAAAGCTGTCAAATTTCGAATTTTCGGAAGGGGGGGTCAAGAAAATAAACAATTCTTGGGGGGGGGGGTCAATCCGGATTTTCTTCCGAAAACCTGAAATCGCTTGTATTAAGATTGACTTTCGATTTGACTGAGAACGAAAATGATAATGAATGAGTTTCAATAATATGACGTACTTTCGATTTTCTCAAAAAATGATAGTTTTTTACAAAACTAGCCAGAAAATGAAAAAAACAAAGCAATTTTGTAATGAATATACACAAAAATGTGTATTTAGAAAATGTACTTGAATCATTGGGGGAGGGAAATCCGGACGTGATAAAATTTTGAGGGGGGTAAAGTTAGAACCGGAAATCCGGACGTGACCAAGCTAGGTGGGGGGTAAAACCCTGAATCCCCCCCCAGTGCGCACCTCTGAACACAATAGATAAATCTATCTTCAGATCATACAATAGACGCAATTTATTAAAATAAAATGTAAACAAAACAAAGATCATATCATATGAATGGGGTAGAATAAAAACTACTTCTCGAAAAATGTTTAAACACGAAACCTAAAAAAAACTTTCAATGAAAAGTGAATCAATTTTTTTTCGTCCAATTGAAGTGAACCAAAAAAAAAATTGTTCAATAAAAGTGAACCAAAAAAAAAATTCATTTTACACTGAAAAAACCGAGTGAAATTTTTTTTTTAGTTCACTTTTATTGAACAAAATTTTCTTGATTCACTTCAATTGGACAAAAAAAAAATTGATTCACTTTTTATTGAAATTTTTTTAGGTTTCGTTTTAAAATAGCAATTTTTCGAGAAGTAGTTTTTATTCTACCCCATTCATATCATCTAGGATCACTGCAATATGAATACAAATACAACATAGGCTTCGTTCAAATTGAAAGAGTCTTTATAATAAGGGAATTGGGAGTAGTGCTTGATGTACAAATGAATTTCAAATCACACATTGAGCATGTCACAGCTAAACCTAAATCAAGACTGGCTTGGCTAAAGTTCTACGCCTTTGTTTTTCATTTGTATTACCAATTATCGAATATGGATCGGAAATATGAAATCCACACTACGACAATATGTGGAAAAGAATAGAGTCAATACAAAAACAATTTTTACTTTATGCTCTAAGGAGAATGAACTGTTATACAACAAATAAACTATTCATAAAAAACTTTATGTTGCAGTATTATTTGGAGAAAAATAAGAGCTACTCTTTCGCCGCAACGATTCATATGCTTATTACATTCAATGATTATTATACAAAGAAAATACCAAATTGTGATACTAATTTGATTGATTTAGGAGTAAATTTATCGACGGTAAAGCTGAGAATCGAGAAATATTTGAAAGAAAATAGATGAATTGTAAACATAAATGAAATCTTTTTATAATATTTATAATTTATCTCTTTCAAAACTGCTTGATGTAAGAATTTAATTATATTGTATTTATTTAAATTATTTTGAATAAACCATCAAGGCGAAAGAACGCTATTCGGTGCAGTTATTATTATTATTATCATAAAATGATCGGTATGTCACTGAAAATAATTTCATAAAAACAGTGTATTTTAAACTACAATTTTGACATTCGAATAGTAAGATACATTTTGAATATTAAAGAATCTTGTACTTACTTATTTTATTAAATATTCTCAACACAAACTTGTAAATTCAATAATATAAATATTTAATTTTGCCAGATAATTATGTTTTGCCAGATTGCGAACTTTGTTGACGTTTGATGTTTTAACACAGAATGGATGAAAATAAATAAATGAATATATGCAAGATGCTAAATAAAAAAAATATTGTGAAAATTTCCACATTCAACCCATTGATTTTATTAAAATATCATTGTCTTATTGACATTATGATGTCAAAAAAGTTGTCATTTCTCTCAAATGAATGGTTTTCACTTATTTAGTAATAAAATTTAACTTACATCAAAAACTGTTTCCAATATATATTAATAACGATGTTTTTTTTTCTATATACCGATGTTATAAGTTGAAATATAATATTTATTATTTGGCATCATTTCCAGGTAATCAATTTGTTATTAACTTTGTATTTAGTACCACGACAAATCTGCACCAACTGTTTAATTTAAGCATGTATAGATATAATATAAATACGATAATTACACAATGAAGGTATATTACATCCCACTAAACGTTACATATTTATTTTTCATTTGTATATTTTGTTCATTATTGAAATAAAACCAGTTGTTCAACTTTGATTTGTAATAAAAGGTGTTTTTATTATCAATGTGTTGATTCAGTTCGCAGAGAATAATATAGCTAATATCAAGAAAGGTCAGAGGAAGGTCTTTCTGAAAAAACAAAAACAAAATTTACTTGATAAAAACGAGTAATGTGAAATGATAAAATTTCAATTTATAGTTGACAATGTATATTGGGTTTGGTGGTAGGAGTTAAGGCATTTTAACATTTATTTCCATCAAATTGAAATCAAATGATTATATGTATATATCATGTCAAGTTCATTATTTCATGACAATATAATAAATAATAAAATTAAAGGTGTTATATCTTGCAACCTACACGGGTTTTGAAAATCATAATCGGGTGTACAGTGAATCTAATTTTTTTGATAGACAAAATAACAAGCAAAGTAAGCAGAGAAACTCTCCACTAACATAGGATTCATATGCGAATGGCTTGTGAATGGAGTGTGTCATGCAAAATTTTGTCTACCAAAAATATTAGATTATCTGTATATTAGTAAATTTCGGGGCTATATTTGTTAGACTAGGCTCGTGGACCTCGAGATTTTTTTTTAAGATTTTCGAAATGATGATGCTGAATTTTTGATTTTCAGGTAGGTTTGGGAGTAATGACCCTCATCCCCTGGGAGAAGTAGGTTGGAGGAGGGCAGCTGTTCCAAAAAATGTATACCGTTTGTTACAAAAATAAGATTCAAATTCGAGTACAATGTAAACTAAACAATTTTACTGAACAATTAAATTTTAATTAAAAATGGTATTATGAATGAACGGGGTTTGAGAATCTATGAGATGGAAGTGAATCCTGAGGACAAAATATACCAAAGTTTACGCAAAAAATGCTATTGACAAAATTGGAGGACAATCAATGCCATTGTTCGAAGTGCTATAAAAGTTTTATAAACAAAGGGACTGTTTTTTTTGTCAAATTTCTGTTTTCGCGTACATCTGTGTTCAGTGACAGACTGTGTGTATATTTAATACCGTGTTCACTTGATAGCATATTGTTATTCAGCCAAAAACAATTTTCAACAGATGGCGCTACTTCAGACAAGTGAAGTGTACACGGTATTTATTAAGATGAATCCTAATAAATATTATGATAAAACATAATAAGTATTGGGATGTAAACCTAATAACATTATTATGATTTTATCATGATAAGTTAATAAAATCATAATAACGTTATTAGGATCCGATCCTGTGGGATGCTTATTATTATTAACTTATCATAATATTTTTTTATTACGTGCAAAACTATAATGTACTATGTATGGTTAATTTTACAAAGAAATAGGCCTCAGATTGATTTGAACGACACATCGGTCTATGGTTAAGTGCATTGAAAAAACATACATAGTTTAGGCCCTCATTTTTGGGGAGGCTAACAAAAGTCCGTATAATTTCGATTTTGGATATCAATTCAACTGCATAGGCGAATCAATTCATTTTTTTAATATTTTGCTGTTCCTCTTATTTTCAAGAATATCACCGCTTCACTTTGGTATTCTTATTGTTATTCACTAGCTACCAGTTTACCAAATCAAAACATTATCACATACACAGCATGAACACTAACATAGCAAAAACGCTAACGCGCCTCTCACAACCGCTCTGAGTACTAATTTCAATATGGCTGACACGGTTTATCATATAATAATAATAATAATAATAATAATAATAATAATAATAATAATAACTGCACCGAACAGCGTTCCTTCGCCTTGGTGGTTTATTGAAAAGATTTTGATTAAAAAAATATAATACGTATGATATAATTTAATTTTTATCAAGCATTTTTGAGAGTGTAACTGAAAAATTGTTGCTTCTCTCCTTACATGTAAATAATATAATATTCATAAATTAATTTTGCAACTACTAATCCATAACAAACATTTTGTATTTATCTGTTTTGCTTTAAATAATTTTCTATTCTTTGTTAAACTGTTGATAAATTTACTTCTAAATCAATTAAACTTTTATCACTGTTTTGCAATTTTTTGGCATAATAATCGTTGAATGATGTAAGCATATAATTTATTGGCTCATATTTTGTGTAATCAGTTCTCCAATAAATAAATTATAAATTGATATATGAATCGACTTCATGTCTCCATTAATAATTTTGAATATGAAAGACACTTGCGCCATCTAGCGTCTCTCCTCAAGCGTAATCATTTGTAGGAACAGCAGTCTATGCTCATATTTCGGAAGTCTATAGCTGTCCCAGTTCATTCTCCTTAGTGCAAAAAGTAAAAATTGTTGTTCGCGCATGCAATTGGCATTGGTGCATTTCCATTGAAAATTGCATTTAATTCTTCCTCTTTGTAGACATCATTTGAATATTCAAGATTTTTGCTGTCAACAACCAATTCACGCTTCAACAATCCCATTCTGACGAGTAACTTTTCCATATGTTTGTTTCTTTTGACCATGCATTCAAAATATATATTTTTTTATTGCATATTATACATGTCCAGTGTAAACCATTGTATTTGTCACCTGTGCATTTTTTCTGTACACAACAATGATACGGCACTTGTTGTTGCTGTTTTTCAATTTTGTGTTTTGTGTTTTTTTTTTCAATTAAAACTATTTAACCGAACTTAACTTCAAATATCCTCGATTGCTAATTATTTTATTTAACAGTGTTCGAGAGAGAGATAAATAATGGGCTAAGGCAAATTGTGTTCGGTTAAAATATATTTTCGTTTATTCACTTTCTTAAGGCTAACTTATAATATGAGTGTTGTTCTTCTCTTAACTCTATCTCTAACATCGATTCGCGGCGATGCGAAGGGCTTGTGAGTCGGCATGTGACTGACTGAACAACTCATAGTGTGTCAGTGAAAGGCATCAATGAGTGCGAGTGTGTGTTGGGCATTCAGAACACTCCCCCGGTTGAGGTCTCCTCAACTCCAATATTCTAGGGTTTGATCATCGGTGGGCATCACGCATAGTTTAGTGATGGGCCAGTGATGGGAACACTAGCCGGCCTCCGCTCGCTTCGCTCGCTACGGCACGCTCGCTCCGCTCGCTCGGCTAGGCATGTTATTATAATTTCTATCTCTGAAATTACTATCTCTATAGATTTTGACTTTATTAAATTTTGTTCATTCAATATTAATATCAGTTTTAAGTCATGGACCATGTTGTCCGACCTCAATAGCCGTATTAAATTTTGTTAGACCATGATGTACCATGTTGTCCCACATCAATAACCGTGTAAAATGTTGTTAGGGCATGATGTACCATGTTGTCCCACCTCAATAACCGTGTTAAATGTTGTTAGGCTATGATGTTCCATGATTTCCAACCTCATTTATCGTGTTAAATCGTGTTAGACCATGATGTTCCATGTTGTCCCACCTCAATAACCGTGTTAAATGTTGTTAGACCATGATGTACCATGTTGTCCCACATCAATAACCGTGTTAAATGTTGTTAGGCCATGATTTACCATGTTGCCCCACCTCAATAACCGTGTTAAATGTTGTTAGGGCATGATGTACCATGATTTTCCACCTCAATAACCGTATTAAATGTTGTTAGACCATGATGTACCATGTTGTCCCACATCAATAACCGTGTTAAATGTTGTTCGGGCATGATGTTCCATGATTTCCAACCTCATTTACCGTGTTAAATGTTGTTAGGCCATGATTTACCATGATTTACCTTGTTGTCCGACCTCAATAACCGTGATAAATGTTGTTTGGCCATGATGTTCCATGATTTCCAACCTCATTTACCGTGTTAAATCGTGTTAGACCATGATGGACCATGCTTCTGACCTCATTTACCGTGTTAAAAGATGTTAAAAGTTGTTAAAACATGATAACGGTGATAAAACATTTTAACTCATATTAGACCACGATGGCTGTTAAACCAACTTCAAAAGTACCCCTCTCCCATAATTTTGGGCCGAGGAATCCGAATTTGATCATGAAATTTACAAATTTTGACATGGAGGAATCCGAATTTGATCATGAAATTTACAAATTTTGACATCGCCCATACAAATATTTGAAAAATAAAAATCGACCGTGATGGAGTAGTCCAATTTGGTCCAAAACCTCATGGTGACCTAGATCTCGGTCCAAAGTATAAGGGTGTAAAGTTTGGTTCAGATCGGTTGAAAATTGTGAGAGGAGTTAAGGACAAAAGAATGGCATTTCGTTTTTATAATATAGATATCTGTCTGTGCGCAATTTTGCGTAGTTGTTTTTGATCTTTTTGAAACTTTCTGTGATTAAAGTACATAAAAAACTAAGATTTTTTTGTTCCGGCACTTTTCGATATGGCTGCCATGTTGGCCATGGCCGGCCTCTAAAAGTCACTTTTCGACTTTTTTTCCTATGGTCACCGAAGCGCCATAACTTGACACCCCCCCAGACATATGCATATCATTGGAAAGGTCTTGAAGTGAGCTATCGAATAAAGCCATTTAAGGACCAAAAATTTCAATTTGGAGTGGCCAAATTGGCCAAAAACCAAAAAGTTACCGTTTGGCATAATGGTCATTAGCTCGAAAACTAGCCTTTCTTGGTCACTTGAAAATTTCAACGATTTTTAGGCCCAAGCCTAAGCTATAAAATGCCGCATAGCTTATATCCCTAAAAATTCTTGTC
>NW_022201878.1:0-317 GCF_009176525.2 Contarinia nasturtii | reverse complement strand
GAGTTAAGGACAAAAGAATGGCATTTCGTTTTTATAATATAGATAAATGAGTCACTCCTTGATGTTGACTGGAATAAGAAATTCGTTGCAAATTCATTAGAATTAGGACTAAACAATTTCTATACAATTGTTAAGTCAACAACCGAAACTCATGTCCAGTTAAAAACAAAAGTCATCAGGAAGCAACCGTTATGGTTTAACAAGCCACTAATCGAGTTGAAAAACAAAGTCAGCAAAGCTCATCAGATTAAAAAAAGAGTAACACAATTGATTCAGTAGAAAATTTTAAACAATTAAGAAGATAATATAAACGCAGT
>NW_022201877.1:0-4620 GCF_009176525.2 Contarinia nasturtii | reverse complement strand
AAAACCGCAACCGTGCACTGATCACTTTGGTCATTTTAAACATACATAACTTTTTTTTATAAACATATCTTGTTTACAATCACTCACCAGGAGTGTATAAAAACACTTAATTTGATTATTATAAACCAGAATCTAGCAAAAAAATGTTTAAATGTCTAGAGCGGTTGAATAAACATGTAGCAGCTTGAACTTTTGCTAATTTTAATAACTATGTAAACATAGAACAACTAGATACCAATCAAATAGCAATTGCGGTCATATTTTTTTGTACATGTGAAGGCGTCGGCTTTTTTCGTTCACTTACACATCAACTGTTTGTTCGACTGTTTAATTTTGTCAAAAAATGTTGTGGGTTTTATAATGCCATACACGAGAATTTAAACGATCGAAATAGAGGAAGAACGATAAATAACAAAGACACAAGAACTAAATATGTGTATTTCATACTGATGAACACCAAACTGACCTTGACTATGTACATGAACAACCGATGAGATCAGGAAAAAAGACCTTTTTTCAATACTACGCACTTTTATAGTGATTTCACCTTTTATTTCATTCTGAATTTATTGAAGAAATGAACTCAAACTCCACAATAAATAGAATTAAATAGTTTAGCTTACCAGATTGTTACTTTTTCGCCTCTTTTTTCGTACAAATTAATTGAATAATATAGATCAAAATATAGTTTTGAGACTGGCGATCGGTGACAAGCAATGTTCCTCCTTCCACTAACGAAATTATACTGACAGACTATTTGTTGATGCGGGCAATATAATTTGCGTGTAATACAAACGAATAGGTTGAAAACAGAGAGAGCAACAAATGAGAGACTGGAATTGAGCGAGTCAACGGCATGTGTGAGTGTTACACTAAAACGATCGCTCATTCACATGAGTGAATTGGAACGAATAAATACTATATGTTAAATTACCTCTCTTTCTCTAAGAATTCCAGTCTCTCAACACACATATGATCGTATCAATATTATGCGCCCGCATTTGCAATGAAATAATTTTGTCTATTATGTTTTCATTAGATTTTGCTATCAGTGGCGGCTCAACTTCATTCATATGAATAGTGTGTAGCGTTCGAATCCATAAATAAACATTGTAAACAAAGTCGTGTATTTTAATCACATTTTATTCATTGGTGAATAGAATCTTTCACACAAATTTTGCAAATTATCGCATTCCAAAGTTCTAAAGAACTAGAGTGCATCCTGCACTGGAAACTAAAAAAAGAGATTATAATTTCTTGGATTGCTAATTTCTTTATCATTTTATGGTGCAAAATTAAATTATTTTATTCGAGTTGATGATCCATTTTATTGTGTTGTACACTACACGTTAAGAATATAAAATGAAAATATTAAGAATTATCGGTAATAAAAGTTATAATTCTGAAAATGTTTACCGTGGGACGATTTATAAGTCCACAAATCGGACACCTATGCCTTTGGTCAGGGCGCAAGTTGAATTGAAGGTAACGTAAACCACACTCGCAATCATACGCTCCTAGATAATAATATTCAAGTGCAGTTGCAAGCGAATCCATTATCCAGTTGACAATAAAGATTGGTTCAAAGTATGATGTAGATGAAATTTGCTTTGGAAGAAATGCTGAAGCTGGGCTGGATGTTCAAATAATGAAGAACGATTCAAGTGAGTCACATTCAGTTTTGTATAACTTTTTAAATAAACGACATTGTTGTGGTCCTGATATATCCACTGGAAAACCTTTTAAACCGTTTAAAAACCTTCATTTTAAAGTTTATCAAATTAAAATTGTCAGACACATCGTGTTTATGCCAAAATATATAAACAATATCATTGTATATAGAATAAATTGCAAGAGATATTCTGTATTTTTCTTTTTCATGGTTTTCTCCTCTGCAATTTTTCAATATCATTTTCAATAGTTGCAGATTAGAAGCAAAACATTTGATTAAATTGAATTACTGATGGTTAATTCCCATTTTGTAGGCAGAGAGAGAGAGAGAGAGCAACAAGTGGGACTGGAATTGAGCGGGCAATATGAAACACTCACACATGATAATGTTAGATCGTTTCGATCGCTCATTCACATATGAATTGAAACGAATACATATATGTCATATTCCCTCTCTCTCTATCTCCGTATTTCTCTCGCTATGGAATTCCAACACACATATGACCGTAATATCAACATGAAGCGCCCGCATATGCAATGAAAGAATTTTGTCATTATGTTTTCATTCGATTTCGCTATCTATTCGGACTCAACTACATTAATATGTACAGTGTGTGGTTAAAACGTGTCCATAAAAAATGCACCATGCAATTACTCGCATGTTTCTTGTTTTGTAAAAATTCACTTTCATTATGAATTGGATTAAACATGAACTAGCATCTTTAATAGTTTTATTTACTATTTATTTTTGTGGAATTTACATTCGCTTGAACATGCAATAACTGCTTTAAATCAAGCGGTCACGGATCGTGCATTAGTTTCTTGCAAATATAATAATGACGCTTGAACATCGATTTTAATTGATGCATGAGTCATTGGTTGGTCATTCGAAGCATACCCGATTTGCTTGTTACGCAATCGATTTATGGTCATAAAATATAGTGCAAAGATTAAGACCAGCGAAAAAATGACTTAGTTATTAGTGAATAATTGATCGTGATATTTAATGACGACCACATGACAGATTTGAAACATAAAAATTATTTTTTTTTCGAAGTCTTAAAGCTAGTTTTCAATAATAAATTCAAATAGCGAATGAAAATGTGAAGAATTTGGCGTCAATCTGTTATTCCAGATGAGTCAAAAATGTATCATCGAAAAATTCGATTTCAGATAATGAGCAATGACCTTTTTTGAATACAGCGTCGTTTGTTAATTTCTTTGGTCACGATAGCTGAGACGACGTCATTCAGAATTGAATGTGCTTCGATACTTACGATTAGTAAGTTTCTGCTGCCGTGAATCTGTACATCGCATGTCTATTTATTCAAATTTTTCATATCATTATTTCGTCTGGTTTCCGAGGGTTTTTCATATCACGTTATCAGAGTGACTTACTGACCTTTCCAATATTTGAATCATCATCGGAAATAAATGAAAATAATGATAAATGGAAAAACTCATTTTTACCGCTATTTCATTAGAGATTATTTTAATTCACAAAAATATTACCATTTGATGGAAAACATATTTTATCACCCAAAAAGTTATAAATAAACACTTCACTTATTTAGAATGTCATTCAATTTATCGACAATAGTTTCAAGAGTTTCTTCCATTCTAGTGAGTCGTTCGTTATGTTTTTCTTTTTCGTTTTCTTCGTGCTGTTCTCTGGCCGTCTTTTCTAGGCACTGAAAGGCGAGTTTCACAATTTTTGAGTCCATGTGAGTGCACCGATTACAGCACAGGCGATGGAAACACAATAAAGGCCGGAGATTATCGTCAGTTTGATTGACTTCGTCATTAGTATTATTTGTGTCGGGAATTAATATTTGATTATTATCGTTTGGCTTGATTCGAATGTTATAAATCGGCTTTGTTTCATCGAATGTATCGAATTCATGACAAAAGGGCAATATTTTAAAGACAGTCGAATAGCTGCGGAAGAAAGATCAAAGAAATTAATTTTCGGAAACAATTTTTTTAAAAAATCAATTGAATAAAACTTGAATTTAAGACCACTTCTTACCTTGTTGCTAATACACATTCATACCGGGCAAGCACTTGAGCGCGTCTTATGAAATTCGTAAGTTCGGCTTCCGATTTGATGGCTTGTGTGTCACTCACCGCCAAACCGTTCAATAAATTCAAAAGAATGATGGTTACGAGGAATAAAAACATCATAAAAACGACGTAGCTGAAAGCATTAGCTTTGAAATCGATGCTAGCCACGTCAAATTCCCCGGTTGACATTACCAAAGTCTTCATAATTGAAAGTCCAAGATTTGAAAATTTATTGAAATCTCCATCATCCTCGTCGCCATTATCGTCGCCACTCTTACTACCATCAGTCTCTTCTTCCGTTGGTTCATGCAATAATGTAAAAAATGACAAAGCAAATGCCAGCAAAATGATTGCATATAACGACAAACTCTTTAAAAAAGAGTAGGTAACTGTTCGTAACATGACATAGTGTGTGCTAAACGACCAAAATGGCAACGATCCTGCCAATAAAAAGATTTCGATGGCAATAAACAAAATCGACAATGAACCAAAGGTTCGACGGTAACTGATTGGGCAGACATCGAATAAAATCAGCATCACCAATACCACCAAAGTGCATTCCAAATAATTTTCCAACCCCTTTAGATAGGTGCACGGTGAAAATGTGAATTGAAACATTTCACGTGCCGCAATGTAAATGGTTAGTATAAACATGGCCACGCGCAATAAATCTTTCAACGTGGACGATCCTTGGTGATTATAATACACCAAAATGTATGTAACAGTCGTCACAGCAAATAATGTACATAATAGAAAATTGATGTAGAAGAATAGCACCAGGCGATTCCATTTTAATGATAAAAAACTTGCAATTAGCGGATGCATCAGCAATTGCTTGTGTTCTTTTGATTTCGAAATATATTCGATGCTTGTCATTTCATCTGT
>NW_022201876.1:0-1988 GCF_009176525.2 Contarinia nasturtii | reverse complement strand
AGGGTAGATTTCCTCAAAAAGTTACATTTATTCTCAGTAATTCAACGAAATAAGAACTCTGGAAAAATGTTGTTATTATTTCAAATTTATAAATTACTCAAACATGTGTTTCACCATCACCAAAACTGTTGTCGTCAATGAGAATGTGTTTTTCACTTCAATAAAATGGACATAAACGTGTATCGATCTATTTAATTGCGTCAGTTGAATTTCAGAATTAAAACAATGAAGTGCTGTTTAATTGTTGCTATAATTTGTTGTGCGACAACGTACACTGTGGCTGTTGATTTGGCCAATCAGGAAATAACGCAAGAAATGATGGTCACCGGTTATACGTGCCTAATGAAAAATCTGAATCCAGTAACGGCATTAGTTAGATCGAAAATTTTAAGCGCGTAATTTTATAATCAAAATAATTCAATTCAAAAACCAAATTAGTAAATTTTTGTTGTACATCATTTTAGTGGCTTGTATGGTGTTTATGTATATGAGCAAACTAACAGCGTAGAGAGAGCAGTTAAATCGGCCGCAAAATACGCTTTCAAAAAGTGTGTAATTATGACAGATTGACACTAATCGAATGTTTAATATAATGAATGTATAATTGAAATTAGTGCTGTTGATATGGCAAACTCTGCTCTGTGTGCGACAACAACAACATTTGATATTGTAACGGATATTACCCAAGGAAGAAATCCGCGACAAGCAGTCATTGAACAGTATGAATCATTTTTTCCAGAGACTGTTTCTCGGAGCGGGAGGAGTCGGAAGAGCTTAGCTCCAAAGCTCAGTAGGGGAGCAAAATATTAAAAGGCTAAGAAATCATTAAAATTGATAATGTTATCATGCTTTTCGATTCCCACGGCTCTTCAGAACGTTTCTCCTCACATACGTTTTCCTCTGAGAAACAGTCTCTGATTTATTTCATGCATGTCGAAAACTCAGCTTAAATATTAACCTTTTTGCTTTTATCAGCACCAACATTGATGAGACGGCCCGTAATATTTTAAATAATCCAAAAGGTGCGACAGCAAAAAATATCATTCAGAAGACAAATATCATCATAACTTGGGCATATGGCCCAATACCCGGATTTGTATCCGCCGAAATTCTGATGGCGTAAGTATTTTGATTTGAAAAAAAAAAAATGAAATTCGGATGAAAAATTCAAACAATTCATTTTAATCATTTGATAACTCAGCACCACTGAAGGTTTGAAGAAATATAATCAAACGGGAAACATGAAGGAAGCAACTAAAGCGGCTGCAAAACATGCTATTAAAGGGTTTGTAATGTGATCGAGGATCATTCGAAGAACTCTTATAAATTTCGTATCGATTTCAATCAATTAGTGTCGCAAAAGTGTTCAAATTAATTTTTGGTCTAACCAAAAGTGGAGTTTGTCTGAGTTTAGATCTTATTGAGGGAATTGACCCTAGCAGAGCCGTACGTCAGCGGTATGAACATTTTGTTATATTTAACGAAAACATCGACATTTTAATCAATTTCTTCTCCAATTATAGAAGTTTGGAAGCAATAGGGGCACTTGTTGACTAAAGGTGTCTATAAATCCATGACCATGCATGAAAATTTTCAATAAAAACATCGATGATATGTCTTTTTTTTCGATTTATGACACCATCATTTATATGCATTTTGAAATTAAAGTAATTTTTATTCAAAATACAATTTTGATCAGGAATTTATGAGTTTATTTCACTTACTTACCTCGAATAAGTCAATATTCGCAACGAAGGTAAGAAAAATATTGATGGAATTTCTTTGAATAAATGAGGTAATGACAACGAGCATGAGAGTCTGTAACTTTGTAAATATTACATGTTTAAATTAACGCCTGTAGTTCCTCATCTCATAAAGACGACAAAAATTCAGTTGAAAAAAATTCACAGTAGGGTGGCCCAAATCTCTGTTACATGTTGGATCATTGCTCCCAAGTGCTTAAAATAAATTATGGACCAAAACTAGCC
>NW_022201875.1:0-2110 GCF_009176525.2 Contarinia nasturtii | reverse complement strand
CAATACCAGTATAAAATACTGTGTATTTGGCCACTGTACTGAACATACACGGAGTATGAGCGGAGCTGTGCGGAGATAGACGAAAACAACATACAACGGATGAGAGTAAATCGGATGAAAGTAAATAAGTGTGCGCGCAATGGTTACTATGCGTACGCATATTCTTAATACGATTCTCGTCTATCTCCGCACAGCTCCGTTCATACTCCGTGTAAGTCCGCAATTCAACCATTTGGGATGCCCCTCTGCCAAATCGACAATTTTCAATATTTTTTCAAACTCTCGAATGTTTTGAGTTCCTAGAGAGCACTCTCACTGGCTTCTCAGTGTCTCCGCTCGTTTGCATAACTTTCAGTCTTGACTTTTAGTACGTAGAATTGGCTTATGCGTCATATAAATACCTCCTTTCGAACTAATATATTTTCAACTCACATGCCCCTCTGCCAAATCGACAATTTTCAATATTTTTCCAAACTCTCGAATGTTTTGAGTTCTTAGAGAGCACTCTCACTGGCTTCTCAGCGTCTCCACTCGTTTGCATAACTTTCAGTCTTGACTTTTAGTACGTAGAATTAGCTTAGCCGTCATATAAATACCTCCTTTCGAACTAATATATTTTCAAGTCACTTGCCCCTCTGCCAAATCAACAATTTTCAATATTTTTCCAAACTCTCGAATGTTTTGATTTCCTAGAGAGCACTCTCACTGGCTTCTCATTGTCTTCACTCGTTTGCATAACTTTCAGTCTTGACTTTTAGTACGTAGAATGGGCTGAACCTTCATATAAATACCTCCTTTTGAACTAATATATTTTCAACTCACATGCCCCTCTGGCAAATCGACAATTTTCAATATTTTTCCAAACTCTCGAATGTTTTGGGTTCTTAAAGAGCACTCTCGCTGGCTTCTCAGTGTTTCCGCTCGTTTACATAACTTTCAGTCTTGACTTTTAGTACGTAGAATTGGCTTAGCCGTCATATAAATACCTCCTTTTGAACTAATATATTTTCAACTCACATGCCCCTCTGCCAAATCGACAATTTTCAATATTTTTCCAAACTCTCGAATGTTTTGATTTCCTAGAGAGCACTCTCACTGGCTTCTCAGTGTCTCGGCTTGTTTGCATAACTTTCAGTCTTGACTCTTAGTACGTAGAATTGGCATTAAATTGGCCAAATTTGCCAATTGATTTGCAAAAATACTTCATACTCATAATCGAAAATACGCAGAAGTGTATATTCTATAATGGGTTTTGTATTATCCAATTAAAATTGGAAACATTTTGAAAAGTAAGAATTACTTTTTGTCTATTCTAAAACGTGTAATTAATACTTGTCTCAATGCTCATGAGCTCACTGTTTGCAAACAGTGTGTTTCGAGAATTTTAAGTAAAATGACCTATTTATTTGAAGTCTTCTTTAAGGTTGCCGTTTTTGCAAATGGCGTAAGTTATAATCACTTGTTTCAATTCACTTGAAAATGCTAATAATAAAATTCTATCAATTATACAGGAAGAATATAACTCAACTTTTCCACCAGTATTCGAAAATTTGAAACAGCTACGTGCCAACTTTATTGAATGTGTTCTACGCAGAATATTTACAAACATCGAAAGATATGAAAAAAATCTCAGCATTCCAAAAAACAGTAGAAGGCTGGAAAGGAAAAATATTGATGACATTTCGTATGGAAATTTATATGAATGAACTTGCCGATGGAAACAATCTGTTGCGTACAATTCTAGAACAAGAGAAACGAACCTAAAATGCCAGGTCATTAATAAAATTCAAAGGATTGAAAAAACAAGCAAACGATTTGAATGATATTCTTAAAAAGATTATAGCAGAGGCTCAATGCCCAAAAACGGCAGACTTTGTAACTGCTCTCAATCAATCTCTTGGCATAAAATGAGAAAAATTCATCTTGCTTCGAACTTATATACTTCTGAGTGTTTTCATAAGTTTAGGACGATGCCATTTTTTTCAAAATATATTTAAATATAAATCAATTAAATAAAAATTCCATTTTTGTCATTTTTTCGGATCTTTCGTACAAAAAAAACCTACTAGTAACTTTTAAAGATAAATATGTGCTGCTTTTTCGAAAATAA
>NW_022201874.1:0-3203 GCF_009176525.2 Contarinia nasturtii | reverse complement strand
TTTCAAAATGAAGGTTCTTCTATTAAAATTTGTGGACAAATGGTTGAGTATTATGAAAATATTGGATGCAAAACAATCAACAAATCAAAAGATATATGCTCATCAAGGTATAAACAGATTTCCATTTTTTTCGAAATCATTAAATTTGCTTCGGAGTGTAATGGGACGTCTAGAAATAAGTTCTCAGTAAAATGCGTAAAGACTTCAAGGGGTCAAAGGCTACTTGATTAGGTTTGATTTGTATGATTTCAATAATTGTCGACGAAAACAACTTTTTTTCGTGTTGTAGGTGCCATTGCAGCATGTATTTTAAATGGGAGTATGGTTTGGTATTTTATCGGGTGTGCGTGCAATTTTTTGTTTTTTTTCTTCTTGAAATTTCAGCTTAATGTGTCCAGACTTTCATAAATTTGACAAAGAAAAATGTCATTTCAACGGGAAATCCTTTAGCGTTGGACAAATGATACCAGATGCATTACTATTCTGGAGATGCAATGAATCTTGTGAATGTATTCGAGATGATTTCGGAGAAATAGGAATTGGATGTAAATCTAAAATTATTCAGAGACCTGGTTACTATTTTCGACGAAGCACATGCATATCACAATATAAAAATATACAAGATTGCAATAACTCACATCGAATTTGCGGTAAATAATAAACAAAATCAAAACATATATGTCAAATGTTCAACAACTATTAGTTTCATTTCCATTTAGATCCAGCGGAAATTGACAAACTGGAAAAATGTTATAGCGAAGGTCAAACCTATCATTTGGGCCAAAAAATGTATTTTCGAACAAAATGCTATAAATGTCTTTGTACCGAAGATTTTGATAATGCAACTTCAATTTTTGAGAATCACAATTGCATAAAATCAGATTGTCAAAGTTATAATTTTCATCTTATAATGGACGGTTGCGTTCCAATTTTCGAAAATGATTGTTGTGTATACAATATGAGATGTCGTAAGTTTCTATATAATTCTAGTCTTCTTCACATTTCACAATTCTCATTGAAAAAAACTATTTACTTTCTTTAGCGTACGATAATGAACTCATGATCGACCCACAATCAATATCACTTGAGAAAACAAATGAACCAGTTTGTAGATTTGGTGATTTGACTCTAAGACGAGGTGAAAAAATAAAATACAAACCGACTGTACCACGTAATTTTAATGGTACACTCTGCGAATGTATTATACCACCATTTATTACATGTGTCATATAAAGAAATTAAGGAAATTTGAAATCATTACTGCTAATAATGAAATGAAAAAACAATGAAGAATATGTCAATTTTTAGATATTGATGATAATAATAACGTTTATTTAGATTTCTCCATTATGACAGCATACCTATTTTACGTTTTGAAAGTTTTGTTTAGTGTAGCATTTTAATTTTCATTCAAATTTGTTCTGAGAGTGTTCATATTTTATCTCATTTGAGAGTTCATTAAAAATTTTACTTCCTCTATACAACAATGAGTTTCTACTACATGATTTAATTGCATCAGTGAGATCGATTTCCATATTAATTTTTCTAAAATCTCTATCATGATTTTGATTTTTAAATTTAATTTTTTCTGTTAAATATCTTGGTACTTGGTAACATATTATTTTAAAATACAATTACATTATGTATATGCAATTGTATATAATGTCATTGTACGGAATCAAGATCAATTGCCACATCTATAGAAGTACTTTATTTTGGCGATGTCAATTTTGCTTAATTTGTTACTTTTTCCAATTTTATTCGGATCACCTTCCATTTCTGTTTTATATGCTCTCTGTGAAAAAAATTAGCAACGTAGTTAGTTTTGTAAAATACTTGATTGATTTGTTATCTATTAAGTTACATACTTGCGGAATTTCGATTGATGTCGTATTCATTTCAAGAACGTAGCGTCACGAGGATAGTGCATGACGCTATCGTAATCATACGGAAAATATTTGTCGTATTGTGATCCACATGAGGATCTAGAAAATTGCCTTATGAAATCCTCATCTATATTCTCCCATTTGATATCCACATAGCTGTCTCTGTTTGGGACCTGGTGCATATGAGCGAACCCCAATACTATAAAACAATTAGATGATTTAAATGAATAATTCTCACTGAATATTAAGAAAAATAAAAATTTTGCTTACTATGCATAGTTTCATGCAACAGAGCCATCCTATTGGTTAGGCAGTAATCTTCCAACTCCATAAATACGACGCCAGTTTCATTATATCCGTAGTTTGAGAAGCAGCCTTCTTTTATTTTCTAAACAGTTTTTCATTTCAATTTTGGTTACATATATTTAATGCTGCATATTAATGCCATTTAATGAAAATCAACATAGGATACATAGCATGATATTGATACTATGTAATATAGCTATCGAGGGAAAAGTGCCTCTTATTTTATTTTTTGAAAAAATATTTTCACTTACATTAATTTTGAGATACTGCATTTGATTTGTGCGTTCTACAAATGTAACGCAATTTTGTGTCTCATTTTGTATAACATCAAAAGCCTCTGTTATGTTTTTCCTGTAAGGTGCACTGATTCTTGAACTTATTTTGTAAAAAACTCTATTATTTGGCCATTTATTCCCTTTGAAATTCGTATTACCTTCACAATTCAAATCAAAAAAAAAAAAAAAAAAATTATGAATGTATTACCAACAATTAAGAATCAAAGGCTACTAGGAAAATACTTTTAATTCCATGAAAAAAAATAATATCAAAATTATGACTCAATATCAAATTGAGGTTACTCACTGGCTAATTTAATACGTATCTTAATACATTCATCGGGTTCTTTACAATGGGCAATCTACGCATGAACGAATTAAATATAAATATGTTATATTTAAATTTTGGTTTTTAAAACAATAGTTTTCTTAGTTCAACAATACTATAGTTTTTTATAGATTTATACACACTAAAGCTATTAAAGCATTTATTTTCTGAGACATTTGATACATAAATCTCTTTTTTTTCTCACTCAAAAATTTATGTGCAATATTGAGGTGAACATTAAAACGATCGACATAAATATAATTTCAATTATTACTTGACAAGTAACAAAGTACGATAAATTTATGAAAAAAATCGCTAAAAATTACTTACAGAGAAGAAGTGTAATAAAAATAAACCAACGATTATCTTCATTTTTTAATTATTTGAGCAAATGATGCTTGAGTTTTT
>NW_022201873.1:0-1349 GCF_009176525.2 Contarinia nasturtii | reverse complement strand
TGGATTCCATATTTCAGATCCATACTCAATAATCGGTAATATAAATGCAAAGTAAAGGCGTTTTAAAGTCCATGGGTCGACAAAATCCCTGCTGTTGAATTTTAACCAAGCCAATCTTGATTTTGCCTTTGCAACAACATGCTCGATGTGTGATTTGAAATTCATCTTCACATCAAGCAATACTCCCAAGTCCTTTATTACCTCTACTCTTTCAATTTGCACGCCATCTATGTTGTAATTATATTCATATTTCAGTGATCCACGATGATATGATATTATTTTTGTTTTGTTAACGTTCAATTTTAATAAATTGTGTTCATAGTAATTTGCCACACGATCCAAATCCTCTTGAAGATGAATGCAGTCATCTTCTGATTTTATACATTTTGAAATCTTGGTATCATCAGCGAATGAAAGGATGCAAGATTTGGTCACGACGAAAGGTAGATCTATCACAAACATGATGAACAAAGTTGCGCCAATGGGATAACCTTGACCAGTACCAGAAGTTACTTCAATTGGGTCAGATTTGGTATCTGCTATCTTGACTATTTGTCTGCGTCCAGACAAATACGATTCGATCCATTTTAACAGCTGTGTATTCAATCCCATGATGTTTAGCTTTTGAATTAGTAATTTTATATTCACAGAATCAAAAGCCTTTGCGATGTCCAAATATATGGTGTCTGTTTGATGTCCCTTTCCCATGTTGATTATCGTATTCGATGTAAATTCTGCCAAGTTCGTTATCGTTGACCTATTTTTGATGAACCCATGCTGACTTTCGTGTACTATGTTCTTTAGATATTGATTGAGATGGTTCGTGACGATCGAATCTAGAATTTTTGACACTATACACTGAAGAGCGACACCACGGTAATTTTGAACGTTGTTTCTGTCACCGTTTTTGTAAACCGGTCTGACAAAAGACGTTCTCCAAATCTGTGGTACAGTGTATGTTTCAAGAGATTCTCTTAACAATGTTGTGATTGGCCCCCGCAATGAAACCAAACAATGCTTGATAAATTTATTTGGTATTTCATCGGGACCACTGACTAGATCATCCGGAAGCATGTCAATTTGTTGTCCAACAAGCTCCTCAGTTATTTCAATCGGTGATATTTCAGCACAAATCTTGCTAATATTTTCAAACTCCGAACTATCCAATTGTAAATTTCCCTTCAAAGAGCTCTAGGCTGAAGCAAAATGCTTTGCAAAGAAACCAGCGATCATAGACTGGTCTTCTGCCCTCATATCCAGATAAGACATTTCATGAGGCAGATCATCACTTTTCCCTTTTTCTGTAATTCACATGTCTGAAAAATTTCTTTGGATCATTGTCTATCAGA
>NW_022201872.1:0-3399 GCF_009176525.2 Contarinia nasturtii | reverse complement strand
ATGCAGAAAACAATAAATATGTGTATTTAAGTGCAGATTTTTATAATTTAGTGTTATTTTATGATAAAAAATCGATGTTTAAAATTTCAGACATAAAGCTGACAAAAAAGTTGATAGTTTTTTTTACATAATTCATTCATGCAGATTTTGTAAACAATGTGGAAATTCATGCAGAAATTTTAATCGAAGAATCTTTGAGCAAAGAAAAAATATATTCCAGAAAATCAAACATGCAGCTCGCTTTATTAATTGATGTGTTTTCTATCCGCGAATAATAGTGCAGATTTCGCGAAGTGGGTGGCTGTAATGACAGACGTAAAATTATTTGTTAAGTGTATGTCTAGCTGCATGGTTCAATATAGTTTTCTGACATAAAGCAAAAAAAAAAGTTACTTGTTAGAGTGGCTCTTGGTCTAAAACAATTGGACTATAGCACTGTATACAAATGCTTGAATACACTCTCACCTCATCGAAAATGCCATTTACCCATAGAATGATTTTTAGATAGGATAGATTCGTAAGATCTCCGCAAGATCCGGATCCAAGCGTGCGTACGTAGCCGTATGATACATACATTCGTTATTTCGTATTGCTATGGCATGCGAGTCAAAGTAGGCGAAATAAGAAGAATGAATTTGCGTGCGTATTATATATGTATGCATCATGCGGCAGCGCACGCACGCTTGGATCCAGATCTTGCGGAGATCTTACGAATCTATCCTATCCAAAAATCATTGTATGCATTTACCGTTAACCAAATGTGTGCATTGCAGTACAAAAACATTCAATTCCAATAGTTTTTTAATGCTCCATTCGCATGTAAATGTGCGTTAAACGGCTTTTAAAACCACATCATGATGCATTTAAAATCATAATTTCCCACGAATCCCTTGTTCACTTTTTGAGAAACAAAGAGACAAAAATGTTGGAAAAAGTGTTTTAGTTTGGTTAATTTGATGCAAGTGTGTTCATTCCTGGGGGTTGTCTCAGAGCATTTGCCTCAAAAAACCCTAGCAAATTGAAAAAAAATTCTCTTCGCCCAAAAACCCTAGCAAATTGAAAGATTTTCCTTCGCCAAAAAACCCTAGCAAAATTCAATATTTTCTCCCGCTTTAGAAAGTGAAGAGCAAAGAAAGGTCTTCACATTTTTCGCGAATCGAAAGAATATTTTTTTCAAAAAAAGTTAAGAACCAAGCGCTCAAATCAGCTATAGCCTATTGTATACAATGTTATTGTTGTTGTATAAAAGTGACGTGTAAATTTTCTTTTTTTGGGCGCGTGGTTCTTTCTAAGGGGTAATTCCCAAATCTGCTCTCCAGGGGGGGGGGGTTATTCAACCCCTCGGACCCCTGCTCAGAAGCTATGGATCTTGTTTGAAAAGATAGAAATGGAGATTCACCAAAAAAAATATTCAAAAGAAATGCAATTTACTCAGTACAGAGGTCAAAAATTCATTTCGAATCAAAAGAAAAGCCACAAATTTGTGTTCCTGATTAGAAAATCAATTCACATAAAAATAAGGTGTTTTATAATCATGTGAGGCGCCACAAGTTAAATATCACTTTATTTATAAATCATAAAACACAAACATCAAATCAAATCCCAATTAAGTATTAAATTGAATACGTTGACAGAAAAAAGGGCAGCATATAGAGCCGAGGCGATACGACATACGGAGGTGGAGTGAATGTTTGTCCGGAAAAATACTTGTAAATATAGCAGCAGAATACGCATTGTTTTGTGGTTACCACTGAAATGGAAACCATCGAAAATGTTTTAACCACAAAATGACCGCAGCTTAGTTTATTTGCTCATGAGTTTTATAAGTTATAAGAACGCATACAACCAACCAAAAACCTAATATGGAACGATCAGGAAAACGTTCCAGTATACAGACATATATCCATCCACATAAAATATAAATTGTGTAGCAGAAATATACGGTCAAATTGTTGTTATGGACAGTACCGATAGCTGAGTTAAGTTACGCTCATGATTGACGTGTCGTACACTCTTTCTCTGCTGATTTTTCGGTGAACAACGTTTTTATTTAACAATTCATTTCCCAAAGGGAATTTCCCACTTGTTGACTCATTTCAACACCAATCCCTAAACGATTTACGCACTTTTTCGCCCAAGAAGTGCAACAACAGCTAAACGCTGAGATTTGTGTTTAGCCACTTTTGAAGTGACTAAATGTATTATGCTTGACGAATATTGACAAGATTATTTTCTGGAAGAGAAGATAGAGGGAGAAAATTGATATATTTGCTTTGATTTTTGTATGTTTCGAAGTAAACTAGGAAATTTAAAGAAATATTTAAATGAAAACATTTGAAAAGATGAGGAATAAAGTTAATCAAAAATTTGTTTTTCGAAATGCTCCAAATTACTTATGTATTCGACATTTAAATGGTAACATTAATTTGTATTCAATATATTTGCATGTAATGTAAATGTAATAAATTTAACCTAAATAGAAAATCGCTCGATTTCCTTTCATTTCTTTTGTGGCGAAATATGGCAAAGTTTTTCGTCAAACATTGATTACATCCGCCCCGTTTTTCGTTGTATGTCACACACACTGTGTACAATAGCGTAAACATGTGTAATGAATGGCAAAAGTAACAATTGAAAATGAAATAAAAGACAAAACAAAAAGTAAATGAATCAAATCGAAACACAATAGTAACCGTAATAACAATCTTTTGGCGGATTTAAGGTAAACATTCGAATAAAAAGTAACGGTTACATCGAACGAAGAGAAGTTGTGAGTTAATTTCAGTTTGTAAAATACCGCAATTGTTTTCTTCGAGAACAAAAGAGATACGGATCGAATCGAACATACACCACCCGAACAAGTTCAATTATTTACGGTTATTGTTATGCATGCACGCTGCGTTGTTGTGGGATGCGTGCCGACGTTATAACATATATAAATTGACAATCGATAGTAATTTGTATTCTTCTTCACATATTATGTGTGTCTTTTGTTCAATATGCTATTTTATTTAAATGAATCAGACATTTTATGGATGTTTATCATGATACCGAGAATGAAAAAGAAATCGGCAAACATTGTCATTTCAATAGAATTGTGGGCGGAGAGATGACTAATTGAAATCGTTCACATTTTTTTGCGCTGTCGCCGGGAGAAAAAAATGCGTACGGCAAAAGTTAGTATTAAAGAAACAAAAATGTCAACAATTCGAAGCGACTAAATTAAATAATTTTACCTAGACAGCTAATTGACGTAAAAACATGGGTAATATACATGCAGTGATGGATTGGTGAGCATAGTAATTGTAAGTCCATTTCTAACGAAAAGGAAACTCTCGCTTCGAAATCGAAAGAAAATAAAGGAAACCCCTTTTTTCGTACAAGTGTCCAAATTAATTT
>NW_022201871.1:773-3299 GCF_009176525.2 Contarinia nasturtii | reverse complement strand
AGAACCTGGCGTGAAAGAGATGGCGCTTCTTAAATCGAGTCGCGTTGAAAGCCGACTGTAAGTGATACTCGGAAAAAATCATAAAACATTTTCATTGCTTTTGATAGTAAAATTGTTTAATGAGAGAATTTTTTTACAACATTTATGATACATATCTAAAACGAAATTCGAAATCCGAAAGTATATTAAATTGAAGACGTATTGTATTATGTGGGTCGAATGTTTTGTTGGTGTTCATAATTAATGCTGATTATTGAACAATATCAAGATGAGAACACACATTCAATTTTAAGAAAAATTCAGCATTGAACAAAAATTAAGCGAAGCAATGAAACATTCAAATTAGTAAAAATACTTTAATTCGGATTTGGTTTTAAATGATCCATTTTTGTTTGAAGTTCATTAAATTTAAGCCGTTCAAGGTGTCGCTTTCATTAAGTATGTTTAGTTTATTTTTTTATCTATTTTATTTTGAGAAATCGATCATTTGCATTGAGATAAATGTGATGTGAACAAAAAAAATAGTCCAATTACCATAAAGATATATACGTAATCATTAGTGATTATACAAATAAAGAGATACATTCGGAATATGTAATGTCAAAAAGTCAAAGTCAAGTGACAATGATAACGAAATCTCTTGAAACCCATGAAAATGCGCATAATTTGCGCTATTTGCTTTTTTTTTGCCTATCATATCTTCATCGGTTATCTCTCTCAACCATCATCACCGTATTTGGAGTGACATAGATAATGTGCGGTGAATGGATTGTTTACAATGATGGGTGGACTTGCTTTACATTAATGATTTGGCGCATTCGATTTTTAGTATAAAAGATGGTGTGAGCGGCTGGTAAAATCATTCGAACACATCATCAGCTCAAGTGAAGTAGTTGGGAAAAATTACAAAAAAAAAATTTGCAAAATGGTGAGAGACATTTATTTTCGGATCAAATGTCCAAATTGTTAGCACATGAGTTAAATTTGTTGTACAAAAACTTTCAATAAACAACAAATTCAATGTGATAGACAATAGATTTCGGAACAATTAAAATATTTTGTGAATATTTAGTGGATGTGTGGAATATTGAGATTCAATTTATAATTTGTGTTTTCTTTTTCTTAGAAATTCTTCACAATTTTGGCCTTCGTTGCTGTTGCCAGCGCTGACGTGTCACATTTGGGAGGCGGCGGATACAACTATCCTCAACCAGCACCACCAGCACCGCCAGCTGTAAGAAGAACATTTCTCTCTTTTATTTCTAATTTCTAATTTTCTTTTCTTCGTTCAATAGCAATATATTGCACCACAACCGGCTCCATTGCCACAACCTCAACACTACTCGGCACCTCAAGTAAATTTCATTTCATATTATATTATATAGAGTGCCGCTGATGATTACTTTGGCATATAATCGAATTGCTGATAATTAAAAGTGGAAATAGCTAAAATTGTACTTTCGAGCTTTTGTCTTAGAAGAATCTCTATCTATTGTTGAAGAGTATCTTCAGCAAGAGGTCTTTTTCAAAACCCTAAACTTTACCAAAGACACTTCTCTACCAAAGATGGAGAAAAACCCAGTTTTGGTTATTTCCAATTGTATTCTCTACCACTCAATTTATAACGATAGTTTATTGAACTTGAATAAGAAAAAAGAAATTGAGATTCGCGCTTATTAACAATTGTGTATTACGATTCACTTGTATAGCAACAATACTTGCCACCACAAGAAGAAGTGCACCACGAAGCTCCACAGCAATCATACTCAGCACCAGCACCACAACCACAACAATCATACTTGCCACCAGGTTAGATATACAATCGAATTACAAAAGAAAACTATCTTCCTTTGAATGCACCAATGAATACAAATTATTATTTTATTAACAAAAATACGTCTCTTTCTATTTGAAAAGCTCCACAACAATCGTACTCAGCCCCAGCTCCTCAATACTCAGCCCCTGCTGCTCCAGCTGTAAGTATCAGCAATTGGATGAAATGACGAATTTTCAAGATAAATCATTCAATTTCATTAATAATTTGTAATTTTTCATATAGCCACAATACGTTCCACCACCACCACAACCCCAACAAAGCTACTTGCCACCAGCCGCAGGTTAGATACTATTGAATTCCAAAAGAAAACTACATTAGTAGTATCTTAACTTGAATGCACCAATGAATACAAATTATTATTTTATTAACAAAAATACGTCTCTTTCTATTTGAATAGCTCCACAACAATCGTACTCAGCCCCAGCTCCTGCTCCTCATTACTCAGCCCCTGCACCTGCTCCTCATTACTCAGCCCCTGCACCTGCTCCTCAATACTCAGCCCCTGCTCCTCAATACTCAGCCCCAGCCCCTGCTCCACAATACTTGCCACCACAACAAGAGCAACACGTAGCTGAACCAGTCCACTACTCAGCTCCTGAACCAGTCCACTACTCAGCCCCTGAACCAGTCCACTACTCAGCTCCTGAACCAGTCCACTACTCAGCCCCTGAACCAGTCCACTACTCAGC
>NW_022201871.1:0-763 GCF_009176525.2 Contarinia nasturtii | reverse complement strand
CCTGAACCAGTCCACTACTCAGCCCCTGAACCAGTCCACTACTCAGCCCCTGAACCAGTCCACTACTCAGCCCCTGCTCCAGGTAAAAAAAATCTTTCGTGTCAACTATCCAATCAAAACGCATCAAATTGATACAATTGATTGTTTTATTAACAAAAAACATGTTTTTTTTTAAACTGAATAGCTCCAGCTGCTGCTAGCTTCTCCGAATCAGATGGTTACAACTATAACGTACCACACTAAATGATATTATCGATTCAGATAAATGTTACATTGTCACGACTTTGTTAATTTTATACATGTTTAAATTGTATAAATAAATAAATAAAAAAAAATATAAAAACACATCTTTTTCTTTATAAAAATGAAAATAGTTTTACTCCGACAAATTGAACAGAACAAACTGAATGGTAATCAATGTAAAATGCCGTGGTCGAAAACCATTTCAGTGTAAAATGAAACTGGTTGAATCCACGTATTTGGATGCCTTGGATGCCAGGATAAAATGGCGTTTAGAAAAAAATCACGAATAATGTAACCATCAGTACAGCTTATAACTAAAAATAAGCTCGACTATAATTCATACCTTCTGAAATCGACGAAAATTGTATTATTTATGAGAATGATTTTCATCACTATTTTGGTGAAAAAAAATTATTTGAAAATGACAGTACACAAAAATCTATCATTGTTTGCAAGCAATTTCAAATCATTTCGGTCAGTATTTTCAATTTACATATGCGCAAGGTAAAGAGAAAACGCG
>NW_022201870.1:424-2600 GCF_009176525.2 Contarinia nasturtii | reverse complement strand
GGGTAAAAAATAGAAAATTTCTATCGGAGCAGAATTTTGAATTTTTCCCCAGGGGGGGTGGGGGTGCCCCCAATTTTGCAAAACTTCATCGGATCAAAAAATAATGTACTACAAAATTGTTCAGAATGACGAGAGAAATTTTTTAGGACCCCTGTCCTCCAAGTCCCCCCACCCCTTAAGGGGGTCGGGGGGTCAAAAACCCCCAAGATATGATTTTTTTTTACCTGAAACCCAAAAATTCAGAATCAGCATGAAAAATGGATAAATTAAAATTCGTCATAAATTCTCCAAAAACCATAATAAAATATACAAAAATCGTAATAAAATTTACAAAATTAGTAATAAATTCCACTGAAATCCATAATAAATTCTATTGTAATTTTCCCAAAAATCGTCATAAAAATTTCCAAATTTCCAAATAAAATGACCTAAAACCATCATAAAATACATACAAAAAACGCTATAAATTTCACAACAAATGTCATAAAATTTTGCAAAAAGCATCATTAAATGATTGGAAATTTTATATCGAAATTACGACATTTTTAAGACGATTTTAGGGAGAATTGCAATTGAATTAGTAGTCGAATAAGTTAGGAAAATAAGAAATATGGAACGATATGAGATACGAAGTGCTATTGTTGATAATTTCATACAGCTGTCCTTGCACCGTGTTATCATCAGCTGTTTTGTATTTCGAAATTCGTATACGTATCCACTACGAAGAAAAAGTTTACGGATTACGAAACAATATGACATTCGTCAACGCTTACGTCAAAATATCAATCGTCGATTCATTCTGTACTACAATGGATTCGGAAAACTTTTATAAAATTCTTGAGCTGGAGCCTAACGCTCAAATTCAAAACGGTATGAAACACAATTTATAAATTGAGATTATTATTTTTTCAATCGTAGATTTTCTAATCAACAGTAAAAGCAAACTACTTTCGCTTGGCTCGAATTCACCACCCCGACCGAGTGTGTGAGACGATGAAAGGGATTGCGACAGAAAAATTCAATAAACTGTATCAAGCATACTCAATTTTGATCGACCCAGAAACAAAAAGTATATACGACGCAGGCGGCTCGCATTCGCTTTTTCATAAACCGACAATCGCAGCAAAATGGGAACGGTACATTCGCACTATTGACTCGACCGATATTGATGCTGCACGAAATAAGTACCAAGGCAGTGATACCGAAAAACGCGATATCTTTCGCGAAATCGTCATTGGAAAAGGTAGCATCACGCATCTGTTTAATGTCATCCCTTTTATGCGATATGAAGACGAAATTCGAATAATTGAAATAATCAAACAAGGAATCGAAAATGAAGAAATACCAAAAATTGCGATTCGCAAAATGCGCTCTTCGAAATGAAACGTCATAAATTCAAATTAATAAATGAATTTCTCAAATGTATTTCAAAATCGTCATTTTTATTCATTAGAAAATTATATTAGTTTTCGCAGTTCGCTTTCGTATGACGACACTCGATTTAAGGTGCGCAGAGCGAAACATCGGCCGGAATCCCCAAAGTTAATTCCAGTTCCAGAACAGCCTTCTTATATCCTTTCCTTTTTAAAAGAGGAAGTACTTTATTCGCATCGAAGTGGCTAATTGCTTGTGATCGAACAAGATTGCTAAAATAAAAAAATACAAATAATGAAAACAATGATAGGGTAAAATACTATAAATCTTACATTTGTCCTGTACCAAAAAATTGGATCATAATTGTTTGACCCGTAATATTCAGTATTCTTGCTGGCCACGGTGAAAAACCTGGAATTGTTGCCAAAATAATTTCATTTATGAGGAACTCTTTTCCTGGCACGTTGCTCAATATGCGTTCTTGAAGCTGCATCTTCATCGACTTTCGACCTTGCCGTTTTTTTTTCGTATTTTTATGCGAGATTGAAGCGCTCTCTGGTCCATTTTTAAGATATTCTACTGCGACGCGCTTACTTTTATTCGATGCCGATACGGTTGTCGTTTTTGTTGTTTTCGTTATTTGCGTATCGTCTTTCATAGCTGAACGGTCGTTCTGTGTTTTTTTATATTTTCCACTTCGTGTTCGCATTTGATGACCAACCAGCTCTTTTGGTTCTTCTAAATCGACGTGCTTACGCTTATTCGATGGTGTTTCACCATTTAATTTTGTTGTTAAACAGAT
>NW_022201870.1:0-414 GCF_009176525.2 Contarinia nasturtii | reverse complement strand
TCTTCGATTGCGACGCGTTTATTTTTATTCGATGTCGATACGATTTTAATTTTTCTTGGTTTCGTCATGTCTGTATTACGCTTGTGTTTATTTGATGATGGTTCGACTGTCGCTATCGTTTGTTTCGTCACTTCTTTACGAGGAGCCATTTTCTGATAAAATTGTAATCAAACTTGAACTTTTTTTGCTGATGAAAATCGAGACAGTAGTTTTAACAAGTACATATATGTTCTGTTACTTGCAGAAGTGACAGTTGGTACGTCATCATTTACGTTTATGACTACGATTACGATTGCGCTGACATTTATATGTTACGGTCGTCATTATGTTTTGTTCTCTCAACATCAGTTCATACAAAATATATATTCATAAATTAATTTAACTAGATAAAATATTTTAAGATTTCGAGTATCA
>NW_022201869.1:0-3677 GCF_009176525.2 Contarinia nasturtii | reverse complement strand
ACAATGACGAAAATAATTTTTTATTTAGTACGTAAACATTTTTAGAAGGACAGTGTATCTTATGTCATTTGCGATAGGTTGAGAGTATTTCACTTTTCAAATGTGATTCAACGTCGGTGAAAATAATCAATTTATTTACGTTTTTATATTCTTCAACACATAGCGACTCATGGCGGTTATGATCTCTTTCAAGTAGTGAGAAATTTTATATTATTGCCTTTCGTATAGACGTAGCCAAACAAAATCAATTTGTTTTTTTTGTTGTTGCATAATAATTAAAAATGTGAATCATAACACGCAATTTTGTTCTTTGTTACTTTCCCGTGTATAAAATTATTGGCTGACTATTAAGCCGGCTAATTTGGGAAGTTTTGACTGCCTATGATTGATTCGAACAAAAAAGACGATTATAGTCAACTTAGCAGTCAGAAAACCAAACGTCCCAAAATAGCTAACTGTGACGATTTGAAAATTATGTATAAACGAATGTGTTAAAAAGAGATTATAACAGCTCTTACTATTGCTCAATGCTCACCCTTCACAGATAGCAATTTTGTTTACTTTCACCATTGAATCTTTTCAAACACTGTCGCTTAATCACGAATATTTTATACTTTCAGTTATACTTGTGAGCTGATAATTATGTTGATGCAATGTCTATTTTTATGTCGAAATAAACATTAAATGTATTTTCTTATTTGCTACAATGAATTACCTGATAGAAATTAAATGCAAATTCGGAAAATCCTTTGGTGAAATCGTCCATTTTTGACCAAAACTTATTGAAATGCGAAGAGAACTTATTAGAGCTGTGTATCGTTCAACTTCTTTGACGGCAATGGATTTTCTAGGACAGAAGCCCGCATTCAAAAAAGATGAAGCGGCATAAAGAACAACAAATTTGAGAATTGTAGCAGTTAGCGCATCGCATTTTTTTTTAGAAATTCATGAATCTATCAAATAACAATTCCGAGAATTTCTGGTTATAAATACAAGTATAAAATTCAGTGGAATGATATTTGGAAAGAAGCCAAAAATAAAAATGAGATTTTGTAATTCAAAAGGAAGAAACAAAACAAAATGAGCAATTCAAAAGGGGCCATGGGATTGATAATCAATGCTTGTGCATAGAAAGCTGACATTTATGAATAATTTAAAGCACAATTGATAGAACTTAATTGGTCAAGCATTCGGCTAAGAAGCCGATTTAAATGCAACTTTCATTTGAAAACACCCATAAACTGCATTCATAACAAGAAATTTTGAATGAAAAGTGTAACACAAGTAATAACCAATAAATTTAAATATATACAAAATACCCTACAGATTTATATCATGCAATAACACATTACAATTGTAACGAAGCATTACAGTAACGTCATTACATTTTATTGTAACGTTAGATTCTAGCATCACCAGTAATGGCTATTGTTATTCTTATAACATTACTGGCAATGCTTCGTTACAATAATAATGTTTTACTCAACGCTGCCGCTAATGTCAAAAATCTAACATTAATATTGAGACTTTTCAATACAACTTTAAGTTGGAAATATATTTACAATAGGTGGCGTCTGTGTCTGCTCTAAGCTCATCATTGAAATTGCTCATCAACCAAATCAAGAAAAAAATATATGAGAACCTGGCGTGAAAGAGATGGCGCTTCTTAAATCGAGTCGCGTTGAAAGACGACTGTAAGTGATACTCGAATAAAACTAAAAATTATGAAGCAAAAGTGAAGATGGTTTTTTATGTAATTTATATATTGGCACAATAGGATTATTAAAGATTGCATATGAGGTTGCGTATGAGTAAGTATGTATATTATAATTTATAAAAATAGTTGATAATCTAATTTCAGGCTTATCGAGTAATTTGAACAAATGGATGGAAAAAATTAGAAATACCATGTTATTCTGATATTTTAGTGCCGATGGTAAACCGTACTTATCAGAGCGCTCCGTCTCACATATGAATCGGTTAGAATACTCGTGAGCTCAGGAAATTTATTAAAGTAGAAGAACAACATGTCCATATAAAAAATGAATGGGCACGTTGCAGTTTTATTTTGACAAATTCCTTGAGCTCACGAATATTCCAGTCGGTTCATATATCGATGTGAGAAACAGTCTCTAAAATACTGCTTGTATCCTCTAATAGAAGTAAAATATTACAATAAATTCAATGCTCTTAGACTATTGCTGATGCATTCATGTCAGTCGGAATCACTGTAAGTAAATTCAATTAGAGCATCATGGATGGCTGACTGAAGCGCCGGTGAATTTGATTGTTTTGAAAAAATTGACGCATCTCTCGAAAATTTGACCAATTGACTTTGAGAAACTGATGTGTACCGATAATCATTATACCATTGAACGACTGCCTTTTCTTCTTCAAGAGCGGTTATTTTACATGGCCAGTATGGATATCCTTTGAGTTTACACCAAACAATCTCTCCAACCACAAAGTCCATTTCGAATGATGCAGTGTGTTTGGCATTTTCTCTTATAGTAGAGACGCGAGTTTTTCGTTTTCCTACAATTTTCATTCTCGGTCGACTTTGCGGCATTTTTTCGGGAGATTTAATTGAAGATGCTGACACATCCATACCATTTTCGTCGTCAGAGTCAACAATTTCAATCACATTATCCGAATCATTTACTACTTTCGTAGATCCGCATCGAACATTAATTCGATGATGAAAAGTGTCACCATCTCGTTTGTTGTCATCACCAATCATTTCTTCTTTTTCTCCTCCACCATCCTTTACGCCTTCGTTAGATAAATTCTTACCAATGTATGGACCAAATAGCTTACTGACATTCACGATTACCATTGGAACAACATCGATCGAATCATCTTCACTTTTACACCAGACATTATTTTGAACTGAAGATGCGCCATCATCATTCTCGGTGATTCCGCTCTTCGATTCCTCAATATTATTACCGTCGTCTTCCTCATCGATGTTTATAAGGCTCACGATTGGTTCACCTATCACTCTATCATGCTTTGGTTTGGTCGAACCGCAACTATTGATGGATTCACCGGTTTCCACTTCACCTTGAACATTTTGAGCGCTTTTAGCCATTTCAATTGAATGCATTGCTTTGAATCTGTTGTACGCTTCCGAAACCCTTAAATGAAAAAAAATCTTTTAAAATAAACTCGTTGAGGGGAAATCTAAAAAAATTACCGATTTTTCGATGCATTTACAAAAAATTCTCCAAATTCTGATGTAAACGATGGAGCAGCGTCATTAGGTAAAGTTGACATGTTTCTCAATGAAATCGTTGCTTGTTGGTCAAAGACGGACAACATTTCATTCATTTCGTTCATCCATTCAGCCATTTTGGAAAATATTTCAACAGCACCACTTTTCTTTCAACGACTTTTTTTGTTATTTAGTTACAACTGAAGAGATCAACAAATGAAGAAAATACTCGGAATTCCAAATAAATAAATGTTAACTTGAAAATGGGTGATTCGGAAGTAAAACTCAATGAAAAAAACACAAGAAATATGTAAGTTATCTCGTTAATGATCTATCGTCTTAACACTTTGACATACAAAACTAGAATGAATGGTGAATATTGAAATATTTCGAAAAAAAAAACAACGACAAAACGCCCCCAGTGGAGAATACCTTAAACAGCGTACTAATAATTCGAATCATT
>NW_022201868.1:0-22751 GCF_009176525.2 Contarinia nasturtii | reverse complement strand
AAACCACCAAGGCGAAGGAACGCTGTTCGGTGCAGTTATTATTATTAATATTTCATGAACTTCACTTGGATTTTGGCCATCACATCTTGAACTGTTTTCACTAATGTCACAAAAGTGTGAGAGTCATCTTTCATTTTTCGATGTGAAAATGAATTTCAAGTCACACATTGAGTTTGTAGCAGCTAAGGCAAAATCAAGACTGGCTTGGTTAAAGTTTCATAGTAGGGATTTTGTAGACCCATGGACGATAAAACGCCTTTATTTCACATTTGTATTACCAATTATTGAATATGGAGCTGAAGTATGGAATCCACCTATAACAATGAGTGCAAAAGATTAGAGTCAATACAAAAACAATTCTTATTATTTGCACTAAGGAGAATGTCCTGGAATTGTTATAGACTGCCGAAATACGAACACAGACTACTGTTTCTGCAAATGATTACTCTGGAGGAAAGACGCAAGATGGCGCAAGTGTCTTTCATTTTCAAAATTTTACACGGAGAAATGAGGTCAACTTATGTATAGGGTAGCTTAAAATATTATGATTCAGCACATAATACAAGAACTACTCCTCTATTTGATTTACCAATAAGAAGGACTGATTACACGATGTTTGAACCAATAAATTATATGCAAGCATCATTTAATGATTTTTATACCAAAAAAATGCCAAATAGTGATACTAATTTGATTGATTTAGAAGTGGAATTACCAACAGTGAAACTTAGAATTGAAAATTATTTGAAGCAAACAAGATAAAAACAGAATATTTGTAAATAAGCAAGAAAAAAATGAGCAAAAATTAACAATCTCTCTCAAATTTGCTTGATAAAAATTGAATAAATTGTGTTATATTTATTTATATTTGAATAAACCACCAAGGCGAAGAAACGCTGTTCGGTGCAGTTATTATTATTATTATTAAGTCTCTGCACAACTATGAAGGGTGTTCTTATTGTTTGACTAAGGTATACGATGGAGGAGGATCACCATAAACTACACGCAAGAAGTGATTGAAATCGTTTGATGCTATACCATCTTTTGTGAGATACCTAATCTCAACATGATTTTGGAATTTTTCAGTTTTTCAAAAAATATCAAAATGACTAAATGTCAAATATATTAACCAAATTTTTTGTGAAAATACTGTTGACAGTTCATACTTCAATTATAGTACAAGAATGATTTGAAAACACTTCTCTTTATATTCTATGCTTAAAAATTTTTCCTCCCCATGTAATCATTAGTATCAATTGAATTGTATATTCAATCAAATAAATAAAGAGTCTTACGGGAGTAAGACGAACTTTTCCGCACGGTGGTAGTTGCGTATTTTATTAAGAAAGTTCAAAATAATATTTGCTCGATTCTTCAAGTCTTTCAAGCGGCGTAAAGTTCGAGACCAAAAAATATTTTTCAACTTTGGCAACGAAATATTCTTTAATTTAATAGCAGAAGTACCCGAGAAAAGATTTTTCACACTTTCATGATGAACCCATTTGTACGACATTTGAAAGTATTCTATTTTCTAACAAAATACTATAAAAATATGTCTGACGTTAATTTTGCCATAAAGATTATTTTTGAAACACTTTTCATAACTAAAGTCACAACAAATTTGGATTTTTGTATGGAAGCCTTGTCTGTATGCTACCTTAATGGCGTGAAACTTTGCACAGGTTTTTTTTTTCACAAATAACATTCGGAGGGTTCGGAGAAATTTCAACCAAAATCAAGAGTACCTCCCATACAAAATATTCGTTTTTGAGCCAATTGAAAATTTTGTATGGGAGGTACCCCTAATTTTAATTGAAATCTCTTCAAATTTTCAGAATGTTATACTTTTGTGTAAAAAATAGTCTGTGCAAAGTTTCACGTCATTAAGGTAGCATACAGGCATGGCTCCCATACAAAAATCCAAATTTTTTGTGATTTTTTCAAGTAAACTGTATTAAAAATTGACTGTATCTCAAAACTAAACCGTCGGATTCGGTTTTCTCGTGCCAAAAAACCCCCCATATCAAACATATTTTTGAGTGTTTAAGTCTACATTAAGTATGACTTTTGGACGAAAATTGGACTCTTTTTCATAGGTATCACTCCAGGCATGGAATTTTTTTCCATCAACCAAAGTCGCTCAAAATCTGATGATTTCTATTCCTGGGGACCCCCAATCATCCCGTGAAGTCAGATTTCAAATAACTTTTCTGGGTGGTGAGAAAATCGATGGACAAATTTTGCGTACGGCGGACAACGTACGACGTACGACGTACGACGTACGACGTGGAAGCGACCCACATGCTCAAAACGGCCTGATTCGGGTTCTCTGACCTCAGAAACGTCCAGAAAACATGTTTTTGAGGTTTCGAAAATTTTGACCTATTGCAATACTTTTCCCTTTCACACTAGGTGTGTGCGGAAAAGTAAAACCTCTGTCGAAGTGAAGAACGAATGACGAAACCAAAACTTAAATAAAGAGTCTTACAGGAGTATGACGAACGGTCGTAGATGCGTATCTTATTTGTTCGAAACAATATGTTCGGCATCATGATGCATATTCTTTTATCTGATAGCAGAAGTATTCTATTCTCCAACTCTACTATTCTCTAATAAAACTCTATAAAAACTGCCATTATTTTTAAAACACTATTCATACAACAGTCACAGCAAATTTGGATTTTTAGATGATATATCATGGTATCGTAAGGACTTGAAACTGTGCACAAGCTATTTTTTTACAAAAAAAAATATTTGGAGAGTTTTTAGAAATTTCAACGAAAATTAGGGATACCTTCCATACAAAATATTCGTTTTTGAGCCAATTTGATGAAAATTTTGTATTGAATTCATAGTGAGGCTATTGATCATTGCTATAAACAACACAATTTGCATCTCTTTTGGATTTGTTAGAATATAATTATTGGTTTCGTATAAATGGAATAAATAATTGCTAACATTGTATTTTACATTGTTTTCATTGAAAGGTTCGACCAGACCCCTTGGAAATTCATTTATTTTACATATTCCATACACTTTATTTTTCGATTTGATTTCGATGATACACTGTTATATGCTTTGAATGTAATGTTTTGGGAGATTTTGTTATCATGTTGTTGTTTTATATTATTTACATGAGAGGAGCAATAATTTTACATTTTCTCTCTCAAAAATGCTTGATAAAAATCAAATTGTATTATATTATATATATTTAATTAAATTATTTTCAAAAAACCACCAAGGCGAAGGAACGCTGTTCGGTGCAGTTATTATTATTACTAGAGATAATATCATCACCAAAAGAAGTATGGTGAGCATTAAAATCACCCACTGCTATGGTGGGTATATAAGAATTAATATTCGCAAACATATTGAAAAAGTTATGTTGAAACCAGGCACACAATAAATTGATATGAGTTTTTTACCAACGGCCACTGACAAGGAAACATCACTATGGGTTGCAGGCTTTGAGCCAAATGGCATATGCCATGGTGTAGGTCTGGGCCAGACTAACTCCACGTTAGATGTAGTTTTTCCTAATGGGAGTAAGTTTTTTTCGCTACAGTCTTTGGTAGTTTTCATACTAGAAGGCATTTGGATGAATTCTACGAAGCGCGACGATGACAAGCAACGTTGACAGTAGTGCCATGAAGCGGTTACCAGCTAAACTAAAAAATGGCACAAATTTCGATCGCCTCGATGGTACACATTTGTGCCACCCAACATAAACAGTGGCAATCATAATGAAGTTGCTGCTTTGCCCAGCTGTCATTGTCGTCGTGCTTTGAAATTGAAAACAACTTGCCAATTATTTCTTTCACCTGAAAATTCATATTGGGGGGTTTTTTGGTACGGGAAAGCTGAATTTGTTTAGCGATACAATCACGTTGAAATACAAAAATTTACTATTTTTTGACAAAATTCCATCATTGTGTACTAATAATGCTACATTGTAGTGAGCTCCATCCAATAGTGAGATTAATCTAAATAATATAAATCTCCCTGACTTCCCACTACAACATCTATTCAAAGTTCATAAGTTTTTTGTGGCTACAAATATTTTTGCAGTAATAATATTGCAATCGCATCTTGAATTTGAACGTTTATCATAGCTTAAATATCGAGAATTTCAAGAAAATGAACGAATCATCAAAACATATTCACAAAACGATCATAACCGTGGTTTTGTGGTATATGACGAATTTTATCAGCTGCGTGATAAATTCGGATCGATTTTTTGTTGCTGATTTGGTTGATGGTTATTTGGTTGATGATCGGTTAACGCTCATATTGCGAACAAGTGTGTCGTATAGAGCATTTCTTCCTTCAGTGGAAACATCGACTCGAATCGGGTGTAATTGCGTTTGTTCGTTGTTTTTAGCATTTTTGTGATTCAAAACGAACCAATTCATTTCGTTGTTGAATTTTTGTGAAAGTTGGCCGGGAGCGTAACTCGTCCATTTAAATCTTATGCACATTTTGATGGTTTATATATATGCTCCGTTTTTGAGAATTCTCTTTTTCGGCGTACGTATTTCAAAGTAGTATTGCCACTTTATTCCCTTTATATTTTCATAACTGTTAATTAATCAAGCAAGTGACACCCAATTGCTGATATCAAAACAATTAAAAAAAATTCGAAGTTGATAACCTTAAAAAAAATGGTTTACAAATCAAATGATCTTTATTTGGCAACCAATTTTATATGGGCTACGTCTGTATATTTAAATAATTTATTATTGTAGCTCTGTAATTGTAGTGCTGTAATTAAATCAATAATTCATAGATTTTCCTGCATTGGTGCGTTTACCACAATAAAAATTGAGAATATTATACTAATTATGTCTTGCGCCATAAATAAAATCTAACTAAAAAAAAAAACATTTTTCATTTTTTATATATACAAAAAAATTGTTCTTGAATTGCTCGGTTCTTGTCATATCAGGTCGTGTTATATTGAGGAGGAACAATTATTTAATGAATAATAATTAAATAAAAGTATGATATTTGATAAACAATGCGAAGGAACCAGCGCTTTTTGAGCCATTCGAAAAAAAAATCGAGAAGATTTTGTGTCTGTCACAACCATAATTCAACCATTCAAATTATGTTTGTTTGTAAGACATCAAGCTTTATGGTTTGTTTTTGCATTATGTGGCTCCAAATAAAGCATCAAGTAGAAGTTCAAATTCCTTTGTGCCCGATGTCTCTCTTCATTTGTTTATAGAATTTGGCGATTTAATTCAGTCTTTGTGTTATGGGTACCTAGGTATTAAAAGTTATTATTTTCAAAAATAATAAATAATAATATTAATAACTATCAATATATATACAATTGTTTGGAGGAAAATTACAAGGAAATGGGTACCTTTTTGCGACGCCTTCGATTCATTTGCTGTCTCTCATAGAACTCATAGTATCTAGGGGAGAGTCACAAAAGAAAATAATAGAATTAATTTAAAATAATTGACTAATAATCGAAAAAGAATCAATAAAAATGTAAAACTCATAGTACCGTTCTTGTTTAAGCCATTCTTGATAGCGATACCACCATTCTTCCCATTTAACGTAATCCTATTGAACATTTAATGAACATTTAGTGAACTTTATCTTTACTGAACTTTAGTTAACCTTACCTTTAAATCTAAATCACGTAAGTAACCACGACTTTTATAATATTCATAGCGCACGCGCACATCATCCCACGACATTAGACCAGTTGGTGCAGTTGTCGCCAATTCTTCGGGGAAGTGACCCTGCGGTGCCGGTGAATAGTTGTAACGTCTTTGTGGTTCAAGCCCCTCTTCAATCATCACTTTTAATGCGCCTCCAGTCGAATCTTTCGTAATGCGCATATTTTCCATATTACTTCGATCTATGCTCCATTGAGCCATTTTTCCAAAACGTTCTGATAACGTTAATCTAGTAGTCGCCGCAAATGTTGGGAAGCTATTCTCACCACTACTGCTTGAGTCATCCGAATCGGATGATTCTTTTTCTATTTCTATTTCTTTGTTTTGTTTGTATTTTTCACCTTCAATTTTCACTCTAGCTCTTAACTAAAATAATAATGAATTTATTATTAGAGCGAAATTTGTCAATACAATACACAACGCTTACTTTGTCAATTGTTTTATCTTTTGATTTCTTTTTCGAAAGTGATGATTCTGAAGGCTCAGCTGGATTTTTAACCCGTAGATAGTCTAAGGAAACACGCGCTGTTTTTGATAAACGCGAAGACAATGAATGTTTGCTTAACAATTGGTCATGTGAATGCTCATCAATCGGTTGAGCACGTGATGTGAAGACGCGATCGCGCAACAATTTCTCAGAACGAAACACTGGACTTGGTGGCCGTTGTTTGCTATGGTGTCCCGACGATATAGATGTTCGCCCATCAATTTTTGATCCACTATGTATTAAACGAGAATTTGATGTTGATCGAACGGGTGCACGATGTCTTGAACGTGATGTTGATCTTGAGCGTACACGTTTTGGTTTTGGTGAACACACCGAACACGAATCATCCGTACAACTGACTGAACTATTTGATGGCGATCTAGAGATCTGTGAAAATGAATTAAAATTCCTTTGTTCAATTACATATTGATGGTGACCATGTAATTCATGGTTTTACTTACAGCTGGTGGAGATGGCGGCCTTTTCGATCGTGGCAAAATTCGTTTTTGAGAACGTTCATTTGAATTATTTGTTCGATTGTATATTGCATCTGATGGTGGTTCTGGTGGTGGTGAACGCGGCCTCCTTCTTACTTCAGGTGATCTCTATAATACATATTATTTATTTAGACAATTTATACGACCATTAAAAATAAACTTCAGTAAATGATATATTACTGCCGAATGACGCCGAACATCATTTGATGAACGTTTAGTGTCTGGCGATCTTCTGCTGCCCCTTTGATCATTTTGTGAACGTTTGGATACTGGTGACAATGGAGGTGATTTTCTGGTACGAGAACGACTTCGACTGCTTCGATTACGATTATTTGAACCCTAACAATATTTGTTTCTTTGAGTTTTAAATTCAATCATTCAATTTATATATAAAGAAAAATAATTTGCAACAAAAAATTGAATACAACGTATGTTATAGAGGCAAAATGCATTTTTCCGAACAAATTCTCACAAGTTGTATCAAATTCTATATAGAATGCCTAAATGGTGAATTTAAATTGACATATATGGGAGTATTCACTTTTATGCGAATAATAATTGCTTACACTTTTGAAGAAATTTTGAATATGAAAATATATGATCAAATTTTATATTTTCAAAGTTAAAAAAATTCATTAAATGTAATAGTAATAGTGGAATCTCGAAAAAGTTTCATCAAAAATAGATAGAAGTAAATGCGACAAACATCGTTTGATTCATATCATTTAATGTTTAATTGTTTTAATAACATTGATTAACACCACTGTCTTCACGTTAAATTGGTCCTAAATATATCAGCCATAAAAAGGTAGAACTGATCTAATCTAAAAAAAAACGATAAAAAACCTTGATTGGTTTTTGATTGGCGGATGGCCCCTAACTTAAAAAAAATCCGTGCCCATTAATGCCAACTCGTTTTTCGAAACATATTTTTTTTTTTAATTCAATCTAACATTGTGTTCAAGAATTTAAAAGAACTCTACAGACTGATCAGAAATTGAGGGGGGAAATTTGTAACCGCTGGGATATTTCACTGCTGGGAGATTGATTTTCCTGACCAACTGAGGGTTTCCATGGTGGTTTCAAGAGCATTTCTATATCAAAAATATGTGTACTTTTGAATTTTTACATGCGGTCAATCACGAAATTCTAGTGCGTCTAGTTTTTGATAAAATTTCAGTAGAAAACTAGAAAATTCTAGTGCGTGAAGTTGTCTCTCAGTAGTTTTTCATATAAATTATATGGCCTTCGGTGTGAAGTTGGCTTCGTTTGTGACGTCATTCTTCGCACTAGATTTACTAGTTTTTCTAGTATTCACTAGCGTGATTCGCCCCATTGGAAAATTGCTCTATTACGCACATACATTTTAATGTCAGTTTGATAAAAGCGATTCTTGCAACATTGAAATGTGTCAAAAACATATATTCATTTTGATTTTTGTTCTAAACAAACGTGTATATTTTTTTTATTTACTCATGGGTCATGGTCCACACTTAATTGGGAATCACTGATATTTTGGAAGATCAGTTTAATAAAAAAATTCTCTATGTACCCGACTTTCTCCTTCAATATACATTTTCTTGTAGCCTGTGTGACGCCACCGATTGGGATCTTTTTCTTCAACTTCAAGCAACTTTTTATCCCAATAATCATTTGAGTTGGCGCGTGCTTTTTTCATCACGTTATCTATTTCCTTACGACGACCGATCGGCAAGCTTGGATCTGAAGGGAAATGATCGTAGTTAAAGTCATGTCAATCCAATTAAAAATATGGAACGAAAAAATAAATCTCACCTGAAATCCTTGTAACAATTGGCTGACGATCCATACGAAGCTTACCTACCTATTGGGTTTGAATTACAATGGACGAATAAGTAATAAGTAATGGAAGTAATGAAGAAATGATCGAAAGAATGGATAGCGATTCCTAAGTAATGGTACCTACACCACTCCGTGAAGGACTTGTAACTCGTCTACGACTAGACGATGACATAACAAGCACAACTCTCAATTGTTAATATAACAATTGTGATCGTCGCGGGTATTGATGTCCAATAATTGGTGATCACTGATTCGGGTGTGTTATTATGTTGTATCTGTTGTGTTGCTTTTTAGCGCTGTTTTTTCGTAAATCTGTGAACCATTCAATCAGCTTCGTTTTAGGGTTAAAACAAATTTGCGACCAATTTACTTTTTAAATTTTTCAGGATATAATTTATTACGACTTTTGGCTTATTTTCATGTAACGCCAATGGTATGCACAAAAACAGCTTCACATATCAATTCTGAAAACCAAAAATACAACAAAGTTTTAAGATTTGATGGAATAGGATTTAAAAGTGGATTGGATTGGATTGAGTTGAGATAATGGTCGTTTATTCTCGTTTCATTAATAGAATATATTTGGTGAGATTTCGTTTTGATATTCATTTTTTTTGTAATAAATTGAATGTTTTTTGAATTTAAAACACCTGTTTTTTTTATGAAATAATTCGAATAATTCATCATTGAATTTGCTACCGATACGATATGTATTTGACCGTTAAAACCGTTTGACAATACAATTTAAAACAGATAATATATATCTAATTCCAAGTTCTTATTCACGAAGCAAAATATTTATGTTCATATGATTACAACGCAAGAATGCTCAATGCCTCCTTAATGTCTTCAAATTGAAACAAAATTACTCGTTAGTTCAACTCACGCACACACAATGCACATATAATTTCTAGAAATCTTCTTAGGACTTGGATATAAACCAAACTTATTTCTTTTTTTAGTGCAATTAAGCATTATTATTTTTTATTTGAAGAGATATCGAACACAATTTTGAAGAAAAATTTCAATAAAAAAAAACACATCAACAATTTTTGTCTCACGTTAGAAAAATAGTAGTTTATAAATTTTAAAAATAGTAGTACAAAAAATAAACTTGAAGACGTCAAATTTTCCAATTATTTCACTTCTTAAGATACTTCGCATGTTATTTTGTGTGTTTCTTAAATGTTTCTTTTTCTCTCCGTTTTTCAGGGATTTGAGTAGTCCAAAAAAAAAACCCGACGCGATGAATTATAAAACACACACTAACACAGTCCAAATGCAATTTTTTCCGAATGTTCGTTTCTCCAGCGTCAAAAATTATAAATAATTTTTCGTTCTGACACATATTTTTAAAATATTTTATAAGTGATAATCACAATAAGAAGACTATAAAATATATTTACCCTATTCTTTGTATTCAATTTAGGTCAATTGCGACATTTATCCATTTTAAAATTGAACACGTTCAATGTAAATTGGCTGCTTGCGTTAAATCTATTTTTTTTAAACATAACAACTACGAATAATAAAAACACAAAGATAGTCACATTTCATATAATGGCGGCTAAATCAATCAACCAATCACAGACGAGCTTTGATGCATAGAAACGATTTTGTTTCTTGGTTCCATATGTTTCGCGTCTGTGAATGAAATTTGTTGTGGATCTCGCATGTAGAAAAGAAAAATCTCAAACCAGAGAAGAAAAAATTTCAATAAATAAATTTTGACATATGTCAAGCTACGAATTTTTTTACTAAAACTTTGGTCTTACTTCTCGGTTTCATTTTTTTAGTTAATTTTGGTTGATAAATAAAAACGGAGTGTCAAAACAATACCTACTTTAATAAATTTACAAACTTTTGAGTAACGACGAAAGTAATAAAATTGGTGATATTAATATCATAAGACAAATTGTAAAATAACAGAAAGTATTGCAGATTAGATGTTTTTAGTAAATGAGTGAATATAGATGATTCAAAATTTATATTATTATATTCATTACATATTTTGTTCGGAATAGTTGAAAGAAAAAAATTCAAAAACAATGACCACATCCATTAATCAATCCTCGACATCGTCTGGTCAAATTGGATTTATATCTACATGTGGAACACCGCGTCGAAAAATGAGCAAGGTAATATGTTTGGATCTTGCCTCTATAGATGTTGAAACTCAAATGAAAATTATGTGTGTGTAAGTTTTTTGAAAAGCAATGTTTATATATATTTGTAATATTTTTTTCACATTTTCTTCTGTTTGACAGCCGATTAGGTGGAATTGATGATCGATTTGTGGAGAAAGGGCGTATTTGATTGAACTTATCAAAGAAACTAATGATTCGTTATCCAAGCTTATGTTAGTATTGCACAAATTTTTCTTCGTAATTTCAAAATTACATTTATTGCAATTTTTTTTTTCAGTGAAGAATTTGAATCGCGTGATACAACTGCGAAAAATGCATCAAAGAAAAAGCTTTCTCCAGTTATCAATGGTTCGCTGAATGATCTAACTGATTCAAATTCAACTTCCGAATCGACTCTGAGTCCAGATTCCCATAGACCAAAGAGATCCAAGCGCGAATCAGAATTCAATACACAAATATCGAAATTCACTAAAGCAGGTGGAGCGTTGAGACGAGAAGCGGTTAAAAAGATGTAAGTTCAAAAAATATGATCTCCTTATGCTATCATTATTTAAAATGTTAACTTTAACTTAAAGGCATGATTCCAAAGGTGATGATTTGATTATATATTTTGAGGAGCTTAAAAAAACGAAAAGATGTGCTCAGTCGTTTAAAGAAACAATGGTATGTGATAGAGTTAAAATAAAAGAATTTTATTCATTTTCAATATTAAATTCATTTGAATTTTATTCTAGTGATGCTCTGTCTACATTTATTAAAAGGCGGAATGAGGTGAAAAATAAAGAACTTTTATCTGAATTGGATAAGTTTATTGATGGAGTAGCTGCAACATTATAGAAGTGAATCGTTGTTTTCACGCCTCGTTTTGAAAATAAGATCGTAATTAGATCTGCATTTTCCATTTGCCCAAAATGTCATATTACATTCTCCTTTTTGTTATGAAATCGACTGAAATAAAAACTGCTCTTTCGATATCAAATAAAATCTCTGTATTTAAACAGTGTGCCCGTGTATATTTGTTCGTTGTTCGTAGTTCACTTGTGTCTATTTCTGCAATTAGATTTTTTGTCAGTGAAACAGCATATTATTTGCAAAACGAAGCCGCAACTTGTGATCATATTTTTTTTAATTTTCTTTGGGATATGAGCTCTCTTTAATCCTCACCCATTCATTTCTGCACTCTCCATGGTCTATGAATTACATAACATCCTGTATACCAAAAATCGATTGATGACATGGGTTACCGTTGTGTTAATTCAAACAACTATTGATATCCTCAGAATTTCAGAATTTTTTATTTGCATTATTTAGTGGTAATTGTAATTGAATGAATTGACAATGAAACATTTGAAACACTGATTTGGAACCGGACTAGTGTGTCATTTCAATTATTTTTATGGATGCAGATAAAATTAAACCATCAAGCGAAGGAACGCTGTACGGTGCAGTCACTATTATTATTATTTTTTTGTGCAACCGTATGCTTATTTTTATATCACCGAGTGAAGATACAATATGTCACATTTCACACATTTATATTACTCCTGAAACGCACAAAATATTTTCGGTCAAATGTTTAATTCAAACTATTCAATTAATATATATACACTGTGCGACAGTGGTCGTGTGTGAAGCACCCACCATTTCTGATCGGGGACGGTCTCCAGATTACAGCATGACCAGTAGGGTGACCCTACTAGGGTCTAGCAAAAATATGAAAAAATTGAAAAACAAATGCGGCGAGGATAATAACCTCAGGAGGATCACGAATCAGGCGTTTTTTTGCGAAAAAAATAAAAACTGGTTGCATCATTCAATGGAATGTTGCTAAATGGAGAAGGTATTCATTGGGAGAAAACTTTTGTTACACAAAAGTGACAATTGTTATACACGCGTGTGAAAAGTTTTACACAAAAGTGACACATTTTACATGACAAATGTTACAAAAAAGTGACAAATGTTATACAAAAGTGACAAATGTTACACAATTTTGACATTTTTTACACAACTTTGACACTTTTTACATGACAAATGTTACACAAATTTTGACAAATGTTACACTGACAAAACTAAGGTTATGATTTTGACAACACCGTGTTGTAAATGCTTACATTCCAACGAATGTTGTGAAGTAGCCAACAATTGTTGTCATTGTGAATACGTACAATGGCATATATTATATGTATTCACAACGACAACAATTGTTGGCTACTTCACAACATTTGTTGGAATGTAAGCATTTACAACACGGAGTTGTCAAAATCATAACCTTAGTTTTGTCAGTGTACACACGCGTGTGAAAAATATTACACAAAAGTGTTACACAAAGTATCAAATTAGCAAAATAGATTGGTAAGCTGTGTGAAAGGCAAATAACGATTTTTTCAAAAATTTAAAACAACGAAATTAAGAAAAGAAAAAAAAATATTTTCTAAAAAATTCGTCGCACTGCATACGAATCAATCGAACTAATAAAAAATTAAAATGCGGATGGTGTTGTTGCAATTAAACTGGTCCAGTTCACATGTTGTTTTACTACTCTCGTGTCTTTTGAGTTTTAAGTTTTTTAGTTAGGCTAAATTAAATTAAATTAAAAGGCGAAGGAACCACCAAGGCGAAGGAACGCTGTTCGGTGCAGTTATTATTATTAAAATAAAAATTGGAATCAAAATTCATAAATTTAAAAATATTCCAACCATTTCATCTATTTTGCTTTTTTGATACTTTGTGTAACATTTGTCACTTTTGTGTAACATTTTTCACACGCGTGTATAACAATTGTCACTTTTGTGTAACAAAAGTTTTCTCCCAATGAATACCTTCTCCATTTAGCAACATTCCATTGAATGATGCAACCGTCTTTTATTTTTTTCGCAAAAAAACGCCTGATTTGTGATCCTCCTGAGGTTATTATCCTCGCCGCATTTGTTTTTCAATTTTTTCATATTTTTGCTAGACCCTAGTAGGGTCACCCTACTGGTCATGCTGTAATCTGGAGACCGTCCCCGATCAGAAATGGTGGGTGCTTCACACACGACCACTGTCGCACAGTGTATATATATTAATTGAATAGTTTGAATTAAACATTTGACACGAAAATATTTTGTGCGTTTCAGGGGTAATATAAATGTGTGAAATGTGACATATTGTATCTTCACTCGGTGATATAAAAATAAGCATACGGTTGCACAAAAAAATAATAATAATAGTGACTGCACCGTACAGCGTTCCTTCGCTTGATGGTTTAATTTTATCTGCATCCATAAAAATAATCGAAGTGACACACTAGTCCGGTTCCAAATCAGTGTTTCAAATGTTTCATTGTCAATTCATTCAATTACAATTACCACTAAATAATGCAAATAAAAAATTCTGAAATTCTGAGGTTATCAATAGTTGTTTGAATTAACACAACGGTAACCCATGTCATCAATCGATTTTTGGTATACAGGATGTTATGTAATTCATAGACCATGGAGAGTGCAGAAATGAATGGGTGAGGATTAAAGTGAGCTCATATCCCAAAGAAAATTAAAAAAAATATGATCAAAAGTTGCGGCTTCGTTTTGCAAATAAAATGCTGTTTCACTGACAAAAAATCCAATTGCAGAAATAGACACAAGTGAACTACGAACAACGAACAAATATACACGGGCACACTGTTTAAATACAGAGATTTTATTTGATATCGAAAGAGCAGTTTTTATTTCAGTCGATTTCATAACAAAAAGGAGAATGTAATATGACATTTTGGGCAAATGGAAAATGCAGATCTAATTACGATCCTATTTTCAAAACGAGGCGTGAAAACAACGATTCACTTCTATAATGTTGCAGCTACTCCATCAATAAACTTATCCAATTCAGATAAAAGTTCTTTATTTTTCACCTCATTCCGCCTTTTAATAAATGTAGACAGAGCATCACTAGAATAAAATTCAAATGAATTTAATATTGAAAATGAATAAAATTCTTTTATTTTAACTCTATCACATACCATTGTTTCTTTAAACGACTGAGCACATCTTTTCGTTTTTTTAAGCTCCTCAAAATATATAATCAAATCATCACCTTTGGAATCATGCCTTTAAGTTAAAGTTAACATTTTAAATAATGATAGCATAAGGAGATCATATTTTTTGAACTTACATCTTTTTAACCGCTTCTCGTCTCAACGCTCCACCTGCTTTAGTGAATTTCGATATTTGTGTATTGAATTCTGATTCGCGCTTGGATCTCTTTGGTCTATGGGAATCTGGACTCAGAGTCGATTCGGAAGTTGAATTTGAATCAGTTAGATCATTCAGCGAACCATTGATAACTGGAGAAAGCTTTTTCTTTGATGCATTTTTCGCAGTTGTATCACGCGATTCAAATTCTTCACTGAAAAAAAAAATTGCAATAAATGTAATTTTGAAATTACGAAGAAAAATTTGTGCAATACTAACATAAGCTTGGATAACGAATCATTAGTTTCTTTGATAAGTTCAATCAAATACGCCCTTTCTCCACAAATCGATCATCAATTCCACCTAATCGGCTGTCAAACAGAAGAAAATGTGAAAAAAATATTACAAATATATATAAACATTGCTTTTCAAAAAACTTACACACACATAATTTTCATTTGAGTTTCAACATCTATAGAGGCAAGATCCAAACATATTACCTTGCTCATTTTTCGACGCGGTGTTCCACATGTAGATATAAATCCAATTTGACCAGACGATGTCGAGGATTGATTAATGGATGTGGTCATTGTTTTTGAATTTTTTTCTTTCAACTATTCCGAACAAAATATGTAATGAATATAATAATATAAATTTTGAATCATCTATATTCACTCATTTACTAAAAACATCTAATCTGCAATACTTTCTGTTATTTTACAATTTGTCTTATGATATTAATATCACCAATTTTATTACTTTCGTCGTTACTCAAAAGTTTGTAAATTTATTAAAGTAGGTATTGTTTTGACACTCCGTTTTTATTTATCAACCAAAATTAACTAAAAAAATGAAACCGAGAAGTAAGACCAAAGTTTTAGTAAAAAAATTCGTAGCTTGACATATGTCAAAATTTATTTATTGAAATTTTTTCTTCTCTGGTTTGAGATTTTTCTTTTCTACATGCGAGATCCACAACAAATTTCATTCACAGACGCGAAACATATGGAACTAAGAAGCAAAATCGTTTCTATGCATCAAAGCTCGTCTGTGATTGGTTGATTGATTTAGCCGCCATTATATGAAATGTGACTATCTTTGTGTTTTTGTTATTCGTAGTTGTTATGTTTAAAAAAATAGATTTAAGACAAGCAGCCAATTTACATTGAACGTGTTCAAATTTTAAAATGGATAAATGTCGCAATTGACCTAAATTGAATACAAATAATAGGGTAAATATATTTTATAGTCTTCTAATTTTCTATAAGATCTTATGTGTCGTCTGTCATATCCACATAACTAAAAATATTGACTGTGGTGGCCATCTTAGGATACAAACTGTGCTGCCATTGACCCAACATTCAAACGAGAATTTACACAATAAATAACAAACCGAACCAAAAACGACTAAAGCAATTTTTTTTCGTACCCACTATTTATTTAACAATGATTTTTTCCTTTGTTTTATCTTTCTCTTTTCTCGATTCAATGTTTTTTTTTTAGAATATAACTTTTTCAACAATTTACCGTATCATACACATTTTTTCTCTCTCACGATCGAAGGCAATTCGCAATTCTTCTCTCGCTCTCTCTTTATTTGTCACTTTTTGTTTCTTTTCATTCGATCAAATAAATATCACTCAATATTGTTTTGGTATGTGATTGAATTTCACTTCAAATACTATTCAAAAATATTCTTTGTCCTAATGTCAATATGTCGTTCCATGTAATTATTATTGTACTTCTTGTTTGCACTTCTTAATAGATTTCAAAAGTAATAATTTTGTTTTAAATGTTGTCTTTAATCCGTAAAAAATTGCGTTTAGAGATTTCCTTATTTTACGAACTTTTTTATACATACTCACTAATTTTGCTTATTGTTTTCATATTGAGCTGTTCAATGCTCATGACGTTGTTTCACTTAGACTTAGCCGTTGCAAAATACGTACATTGACGTTGCGTCAGTATACAGATTGATATACAGACAAATTCATGTATATACATATACTAAAGGCTTAAAAAATATAAAGTAATTCTAAGGCAAACATATTTTGTATTTTTTTCGTAATTCAAAACTTATTTGGTAGTTTGTGATTGTTTATGAGTTTTTTCATTTCAAATATCATCATCAGTCATCGATTCTAATATACGGTCGTTAAATTCTTGACGAATGTGATCGTCGTTCATGGTTGAATATGTCATTTGAAAATAAAAGAAGAGAAGAGGAAAGGCAAGAAAGAAGATATACATATGCAGTTAAATGCTTAGCATATTATTGGTGTATTTCTCTCAAACACTATCAACCATTTTAATTTTAACAAAATAGCCAATAGGGCAGATGTTTTATGTTTTCAAGTAAATCTGACATTGATAAAAATTCACATCAAAATTTACCAGTTTTGGCCGATTTTTGTTTTATTGTTTGTTTATTATCGATTTAAAAAAAATTCAATTTATTTTTTACATATAGTGTATGTAATATGTTTATGACAAATAAGTACAAATTTTAGCATAAATTCGATGGTAGCAATTTGTTTAATTAGTGCACAGTTTTGATGAAATAATCTGGCTACAACATACTGATATATGTAATTCACTCGAGCATAACAGTTTTGAATGAAAAACAATAAGTTATCAAATGGCTTGTTCTGCATCGCAAATAGATTCACAAAATGCAGATGCATCGACCACAAATGGTAATACATCTGCTGCAAGTACGGCGATTGTCAGTAGACCTACAAGATTTACAATGGAAGGTGTTGGCGCACGAGTGATTCGAGGACCAGACTGGAAATGGGGCAAACAGGTACATTTTCAACTTAAAACAGCGGAAAATAATATTGATTTAAGGATCGACTTCATATCATTTTAACTTTTTTTATATAAAAATTCTCTTCTTCCATTCGAGTTATTTTGAGTAATTTTATATTTGTAAATTTTATTTCACTTTCATGAAATAAAATTTTCTCTAAATAAGTTCACTTGAAAAACACAATACTTACGGTGCATTTTATTTATTAAAACTTTTGAAACAGAGTGAAATTTATATTATTCATTTGTAAACTAAACTGATTGATTGTAAATTAATAAAAATTCAATTTTGAGTTGGACTTCATTCGCATATTTTGAATTTAAAAATGAAATAGGATGGTGGTGATGGTCATGTGGGAACTGTTCGAAATTTCGAATCATCAGAAGAAGTGGTTGTTGTCTGGGACAATGGAACAGCTGCCAATTATAGATGCGCTGGTGCATACGATTTACGTATTTTAGATAGCGCTCCCACTGGCATCAAACATGAAGGAACAATGTGTGATACATGTCGTCAGCAGCCCATATTCGGTATAAGATGGAAGTGTGGTGAATGTTCGAATTATGATTTGTGCTCAATATGTTATCATAGTGATAAGCATCATTTAAGACATCGTTTTTATCGAATTTCAACTCCTGGCGGTGAAAGAACAATCTTGGAGCCACGGCGAAAATCCAAAAAAATTTCTGTCCGTGGTATATTTCCGGGTGCGAGAGTTGTACGCGGTGTAGATTGGCAATGGGTAAAATTCATAATTTTTCCTTCATTTTATTAAATGCATATGAAAAAATCACAAACTCAAAAATTATATAGAATGCAAGTCCGAGAATGAATTTTCATTTGAGTATCCTCCGGACTATTTGTATGGTGGTGCTACATTTCAATAGAACCTCACATTCATTCTCGGGCAATCATCAAATCCTAAATTAAGAAAAATGAGTCGCGATAGCAAATGAAGTGATGAAAAATTGTGTTTTATAGTGTTGTTGATAGATGGTGAGTATAGTAACAAAACGGGAATGTCACATTGAAAAAATGGCGGCAAACAAACGTACACTCATTAAACTTGCTACCAATTTTGTAATTTTTTTCTTTTTTTCGGTAATCTTATTTTTTCTTCACTAATAAAAAAACCATCAAATCATTACCAAATTTTAATTTTAAGCAATCTATTTGCGAAAGCGATTTGGTCATAGTGTTAGGGATACAAATGATTTAATTTATGTCCCATTATACTACTGTGATCAATTTCTGGTAAGAATTTTGTATTTCAAAGGAAACTGTTGAAGGAACCCCTTTTATGACCAAATAGGTTCATCCCTCATGCACTTCCATGCCATGTTTGAGCGCGGTCCAATAACTACTAGTATCCATTTGTTGACCTGTTCAATTATACCTCAAGTGACTTTTTCGATTTGTATTTTTTGGATTTCTTTTGCATAACGAGGCATATTGACATGAAATAACTGTATCAGCGTAAGTCCTCGGTGTTCTACGATAACAGCCAAAGCAATCTAAGAAAATTAAAATCACATTTTTGTTGAGATTTTGACCAAAGTTTGTGATGTAAAAAATCTAATGAATGATTTTTTTCAAATTTTTGTACAAAACTCGCACTTTTTCCATTTCATCACCTTGGAACATCAACAGAATCATGGCTCATACGTGAATCAACAGGTTTGGTCATAGTTTTTGTGTTTCAAGTGAAAATTTTCTAAAAAATGGAAAATTACCCATTTTTCGACCTCTTTTGAGTTTTAAGCCATTACCATCGGATGAACAAAAATTTTTTTAATTTCTTGTGGTCATGATTAAAGTTTATGGTCGAACCAACAATTTCGCTGAACATACAAAACACCTATCATGAAGAAAGGAAATTTTATTGTAGCTTCAAACAAGTCTGGTTTTATGAAAATTGAAAAAATCACTTGAGGTATAATTGAACAAGTCAACAAATGGACACTAGTCATAAAAGGGATGATGAAATTCCTTCAACGGTTTCCTTTGAAATACAAAATTCTTACCAGAAATTGATCACGGTAGTATATTTCCATTAGTTCCATTTTCCTTTTCTGATTCACCCCCAGGAAGATCAAGATGGTGGAAATGGCCGACGCGGCAAAGTGAATGAAATTCAAGATTGGTCAGCGGCAAGTCCTCGTTCAGCTGCATATGTGGTATGGGATAATTTCATTAGGAATTATTTCACATAAATTTATATTGATTATTTTCTATTCTATTTCTACTAATTATTTTTTTGATTATTCGTTCTTTTCTTCCCTTAGGTATGGGATAATGGTGCAAAGAATCTATATCGTGTTGGGTGCGTCTCCAAGCTTTAATTACTCTTAAAATACTAACGCAAATACATATTATTGATTTATTCCAATTAATTCCATATCTCTTTTCTGACTCACCCCAGTTTTGAAGGTATGGCAGATTTGAAAGTTGTGAATGATGCCAAGGGCACAACTGTATATCGAGATCATTTACCGTTACTCGGTGAAAATGGTCCTGGGAAAGGACCAGGAAATTTTCAAATTGGCGATCAAGTTTCAGTTGACTTGGAATTGGAAATTGTACAGGTAATAACTTCGTATATTTTTTTAGTTGAGGGACGAAATAAATCGATTTTTTTTAACAGAGTCTACAGCATGGCCACGGTGGCTGGACCGATGGAATGTTCGAATGTTTGAGTAATGCTGGAACCGTGGTGGGAATTGATGAAGATCACGACATTGTTGTTGCTTATCCTAGTACAAATCGTTGGACATTCAATCCAGCCGTTCTTACAAAAATTGCATCCGATCGGTGAGTTCAAAAGCTGCATAATAAACAATTATTTGAGCAAATTCATGTTGTCGGGTAATTTCGGAGCCGAATTTGTCTGTAGTTTCAGTCATTTTCTACTTCGCTTTGGAATCAAAAAAGAAACGAAAATGATTTAGGATGGAACCCGTTTACGGTGTGTCGCATATAATAGGGCCACTCTTAGGGGATGGGAATTTGAAAAACCTTTTGAGGGGTATTTTGGGTGTAAAAAATGAAAAACTTCTATTGGAGCAGAATGGGGTGCATCCCACCATGTCGAAATTTCATCGAATCAAAATATAATATACTACAAAGATGTTCAGAATGACGAGAGAAATTTTTTAGGACCACTGCCCTCTTTAGGGGGTCGGGGGTCTGCTATTCCGCACTATTCCACTAATCCATAAATAAACGTCAGAAGAAATGTCAAATGGATTTAGAGTGATACAATTTTTGCTATTCCATGCACTGTTTTGCTATTCCACGCGAATCCATTCATAGACGTTGCTATTTCATTGCAATTTATCGATTTTCATTACATTTCTGATATCAATTTCGGGACAAAAGTAGTTTAAGATATACATTTGAATTTGTAAATTAAGTATTTATTTACAACACACTAGTAGTATCAACGAATGTAAAATCGACAGATGTTTTATCACATTCAAATATTTTTTTCAAATTCAAATAATGTTCATTCGAATTCGACATTGCAGTGATGGCAGTTCACAACAATTTGCTGTTGGAGATTTTGTAAAAATTTGCCACGATCTGGAGCGCATTAAAATTTTACAGCGTGGTCATGGTGAATGGGCAGAAGCTATGATTCCCACATTAGGCAAAGTGGGCAGAGTACAACAGGTTTATCAAGATAACGACTTGAAAATTGAAGTATGTAATACATCGTGGACATACAATCCATTGGCAGTAACAAAAGTCGCTTCAGCTGCCGATGGTACTGTACCGGTTACATCTAGTGGAGAACGATTGTCAGCGATTTTGAAGAAGCTATTTGGTAAAACCGACTCAAATAATTTATTCAGATATACTGTTCCATAATAATAAAATCTTATATAGAACCACATGTATCCGGCGACATAACTGAAGAATTGGTTAAAGCAGCAGCAAGTGGAAATACACAACGATGTCAGGAATTCCTTTCTGGATGTCATGGAGGCACAAACGGACAATCAGCCGATGTGAATGGCGTATTTGCTGGACACACAGCATTGCAAGCCGGTAGTCAAAATGGACACTTGGATGTTATACAAACTTTGTTGAACTATAATGCTGATATTGAAATTGAAGACAAAGATGGCGATCGAGCCGTTCATCATGCGGCATTCGGTGATGAACCAGCTGTATGTATTTTTTGAATCTTATATAATTTTTTACTTGATTTCATTTATCTGCTCTGTAATTTTCATCCTATTGAGATTTCCTAAATATTATCTAATAGATCTTTACAAAACAATCCTATATTATTCTCTTTTTCTGGTCGCTTTAGGTACTTGAACTCTTAGTCAAAGCTGGTGGTGATTTGAATGCGCGAAACAAACGACGTCAAACTGCTTTACATATTGCGATAAATAAAGGTCATTTTAATGTAGTAAAAACATTACTTGAGCTTAATTGTCATCCGAGCCTGCAAGATTCGGAAGGCGACACACCACTACATGATGCTATATCCAAAGAACAAGATGAAATGCTATCACTGCTATTGGACTATGGTGCCGATATTACGTTGACAAATAACAACGGTTTCAACGCATTACATCATTGTGCACTTAAAGGAAATCCAAGCGCAATGAAAATATTGCTATTAAAAACGAATCGACCTTGGATTGTTGAGGAAAAGAAAGATGATGGCTACACCGCATTGCATTTGGCTTGTTTAAATAATCATGTGGAAATTGCCGAATTATTGGTGCATATGGGTAAAACTTAAGATATAATATGTAATTTCTATCGACTGTTGATGATATCACTGTCCTAGTTGAAAAAAACGACAGAGATGGGACTAGTCATTCTTACTTAATTCGGGGCCAAGGAATCCAATGGTGCTAGCCATTTTGCTTGGTTGGCTCATGACTTCATACAAATTTTTTTTCGAAGTTTTGATTTTGGGCTATTCTGAAAAATGATATGTTGACTAATTGATTTTTGTAAAAATCGGTATTGGGGGGTTTTTTGGCACGAAAAAACCGAATTTCGCATCCATTTTGCGATACGATAATATTTGGATACACTTTCAGTACAAAAAATCGAAAAAATCGAAATAGTCACCGAAAATATGAATTTTTACCACTTTTTT
>NW_022201867.1:0-1324 GCF_009176525.2 Contarinia nasturtii | reverse complement strand
ATCGAATGCAAAAGTGTATCGATCATCTCGGGGAATATTTTGAAAAACAATAAAACCATTTTCGACAAAAAAACAACTGTGTTATATATGTTTTTAAAAAAAATTATGGAGCAACCCTCGTAACTCAAGATGATTCATTTGTACCATATTGTAATGAATCAACTTTGACAAATGAAACGGCAATTGAAGGAATGCATTTTTGTCCGCATTTAATTCAGCTGAAACTCGGTGAAGTCGTTGACTTTTTACTATCTGATGTTACATGTAAGTTCTAACTCTCAAATCTCTGTACCGAATATTCACATATTTACATGTATATTGTTAAATCGAATAGATGAACTTGAAGACATCCATTCATTCCATTTTCATGGGTATGGATTTCAAATAATAGATATGGGAACACTTGAGCAATATAAAACAAACACAACATCTTACTACAATGACACTCATCCCCCAACTGTTAAGGATACAATTGGTGTTCCTATAGGCGGCTTTGTTCGAATTCGATTCCGAGCTTCAAATCCAGGATATTGGATGAGATTAATTGTACGGCATGAGATTAATTGTACGAGTCGGAGATAAATCTCAAATGAGATCAGCACCGGTCGGGTTTCCAAGTTGCAGTGACTATCTTCCACCAGTTATCGGAATGTGATTTTTCACTCCTCAATTGTGTGTTACAATTTTTTTAGTGAAACATGATTTTGCTCATTTTGACGTTTAAAACCAAGAAAATTGTGTGTGCCACTTTAAAAAAAAACTTTTATTCGGATACACTTATGCTTGTACGATTTCATTGAAGAATGCTCCGCGTCCAATTACACACAAAATACAAATCGATTACATTTTTACTTATAATCATCATTCTAAATAAAGATGGAAATTAACATACGGTTTTCTTACGGCAAACCAAAATAATCAACATCTTAAGTGAAATGACAAAAATCAGAATTAACTCAAATTGCATACAGTTTTTAACTCATATGTTTGTAGCGTATAATAAAGTAAATGAAGCAAAGTGAAAACACTGTATTTTTCAATTACAATTCATTGCACTTTGAAGTTTCAAAAAACAAAACAGCAAACAATAGGAAAACAATAAAATCAAATCTTTTAATGATGGAGAGTCATGGAAAATTTTAATCAAATTTTTGTAAGTTTTCCATTTATTATTTCGAGCTTCAATCATTGAGAAAACTATTATAATTGCATTTGCTGAAAATATTTAGAGTTTGTTTTTAACTAAAGAAGCTGTAAAATAGCCATTCTTCAACATCATATACGTTTTGACTCAATTTTATTTTTCAAGTTGATTTAAAAAAAA
>NW_022201866.1:0-3716 GCF_009176525.2 Contarinia nasturtii | reverse complement strand
GAAGTACACGTGAAATGCTCTTAAATTTGAATTCAAAATGTCAAATTGTGCCAGCTCAAACACAAACTGTCAGTCAAGAATCATCGCAAAATGCGTCACCACAACAAAAAAGAAGAAGAGTGCTAGAAAGAGCAAGAGAGAACACAAGTAAGCCCAGTCAACCTAACAAAATACAGTTAGTCAATGTAGTGCGAGAAAGTGAGCGCTGTGGTATATCATCACGAGCAACGGCAAATCTGTTGAATGCGTTTATGAAAGACATGAACATCGTGAATAACAACAACATAGTTGATCGAAATAAAATTATTCGCCAAACCGAGAAACATGGTATTTCGAGAGAAAAAGAACACAAAAACAAAGTGCAATCATTCAACGAAAAATCGAATTTCGGACTTTTTTTTGACGGAAAAAAGGATAAAAGTAAAATACATTTGAACAATAAATCTACTGGAAAACAGCATTTGCGAATAGAAACTCAAGATCATTACACATTGCTATTACAACCCGGAAACATTTTTTATAATCACTTGACTCCAACAAACGGAACAGGTGCGGCAATAGCACAATGTATTTGTGAGCAATTGAAAAATGATAATATGGATTTAAGTCGACTCATGTTCATCGGCAGTGACGGAACGGCTGTAAATACTGGCCATACCAATGGTAATTTTCAATCACTTTACTGTTTTAAAGGTTTTACTATTTCTTAATTGAATTTATTTAATTCAGGAGTGATTCCGTTGATGGAACATAAACTTGGACATGAGGTGCATTGGTCAATTTGCCTTCTTCATTTCAACGAAATTCCGTTGCGTGAATTATTTATTAAGCTGGATGGTGTTACATCCGGACCGACTCAATTTAGTGGGTCTATCGGCAAAATGATTGTCAACTGTGAGAACAGACCCGTAAGAAAATTCACTCAAGTCTTTTCCGACGACCTTCCACTTTTACCAACAAACGTTGAAAACGATCTCAGTAATGACCAGAAATATTTATATCAGATGTGTCATTCGATTCAAGCTGGCAGTGTGAACGCATCATTAGCTATGAAATCTCCAGGACCTATGGTTCATTCCCGATTCTTGACGACCGCCAACCGAATATTGCGATACTATGTTTCGTTAAGCTATGCGTCAGCAAATGTTAAACATTTAGTTAATTTCATCATCAAAATTTATGCTCCAATGTGGTTCAATGTAAAAATGAATGATTCATTTGTAAATGAACCGAAACTGATATATCAATATGTGAAATTGGTTCGCGAAAATGTACCGGCGAAACTCGTACCTATTATCCACAAAGAAATCGAATGGAATTCGTATTTTGCACACCCCGAAAATGTTCTGCTGTCGATGTTAGCAGATGAAGATGTGACTATTAGAAAAAGTGCGGTTGATCTAATTTTGGAAACCAGAAAGCAGCAAAAAGTCAATGGGATTAGAAAGTTTGTAAAACCAAAGATTAATTACAAAGCACGAGTATATTGGGAGATTTCAAATACAGAAAATTGTGAACCACCACTCGTTAAGTGTTTATCAAATGATGAATTGAAGTCATGTATTGAGAGCTCAAACAATTATGTAAGTCGTGGTGTCACCGGAATACCAGCACATACGCAGTCCGTTGAAAGACATGTTCAATTAGTAAGCAAAGTGAGCCAAACAGTTGTAGGAAAAGAAAACCGTAACAGAAGAATCCTAAGCACACTGGAATCCCGATCAATTCTTCCGAAAGCGAACTCTAAAAAAGATTATATTGAATACGTGTCTAAATAGTATAAAATAAACTGAGTTAAAATAAATTTTTGTTAGGTACTTTTTAATAAAAAATTCGACAAAATTTTAGGTATGTTCGGACCCTTTTTCTTGTATAAAGGTGAGTCAAGGGCTCTTCGCTCGCTTTTGGCGGTCTATTTGACTTAATTAACAGCGTTACGAACCAGAAAAAATGTTTTTAATATGTGTTGAAAATTTTGAAAAAATCGAAATTTTTGGTTAAATTTCAAAAAACGGACCCCCGGTGGCGCTAGGTCTGTGACATCAAATATGTAAAAAAAACTTCATATTCGTAAATCTTACATATTTTGCCATAACTTATAACTATAGCCAGTATCCCTTCTAAATTTTCACAAAAATCGAACCACCCTAATGTTCAAAGTCAGTGAGGATGTTCGTTTCGTTCACGATGCGAGAACCGTTTGTTGCCACAAGTGTACGGTCTTGTGACGTCATTAATATCATTTTTTCGGTAAAGTTTCCACCTTCTGCGACAACGATTGGCAAACGGAGACGAGTAAATCCTGTTGTTAGCAATGATACTTTCGAATCGGTTTCGAATTTGAAATACGCACCCGCCATCGGGGAGAAGAGTTTCATACCATTTTGTACCTTGATTAATTGGTTTTTCAGATAAACAAAAGGTGGAGACTGGAACTGTAGAATACAACGTATGACTGGAACTTTAACGTAAAGGTCAGCCAACGTGCTAATAAACCAATTCTTTGCTCCACAGGTGTTGGCATGATCCTTTGTGTTGTGAACCGGAACATGGCACTCAAAGCAATTTTGATATTTGCGTTCAATGGCAAAAATCTGAGCATTGGCTGCGTTGAGTGGGTTTTGGACCCGATTCGATGACCAGTTATTTGTATAGACACACGCCACCTGCATATTTTTGTTTTCGTTTGTCAAACAGTTATCAACCTCTTTATAGATTGTATCGCTATATTGGTCACCACTTGGCTTTAATACACCCAAAAATAGTCCCATTGGAATGGAAAAATTGTTCTTTGATTTGTCGAAATGAATTTTGTATTCACGCGTTGGCTTGTTGAGTGGAAAAACATTGATTGAGTGGCAATTAATTACAAGCAGGATATTTTTTATACTGATTTTCGCAAATTTTATGACGTTTTCCTGAAATGTTATTCCGATTTTAGGAAATTTTATTCCGATTTTCAATTAATTTTTATTCGGATTTTCTGAAAATTTATGAAGATTTTCATCTAATTTTATTACGATTTTAGTAATTTTTATGACGAATTTCGGAAAATTTATGACGTTTTTCTGAAATTTTATGATCGTTTTTCATTTTTCCGTATTACATTCAGCTAACGGTAACGATTTCAATGAAATCTTTTTCAACTCGATTGTTGAAACAGCTTAAACTTGAAGTCAGACATTAGGCTTGAGCTATGCATATAGCGGCTGCTATTTTATAGGTGCTATTCATAGGCGCTATTTAATTCGTGTGCTGTGTGTAACACCGAGTAGGAATATCATAGCCTACTTTACTTTTGTACATTTGAATGTGAGTACGAGAGAGATGTAGCGCATATGAATCGCAGCTATGGAATAGCAGCCGCTATATCCATAGCTCAAACCTAATGTCTGCTTGAAGTTAAATACATAGAGTTGAAAGGTGAGATCCAAAAATTTTAAAATAAATAATGTTTATTATAAAAATCGGTCTTACATATTTCTAAGTTATGACGCCATCCAGTCATAAGCAGTCTTACATTCGGATTTTCATCGTGCACATTGAAATTCAAACATGTTGGAGCTACTTTATCTGTGAACGATATGGGCTCTGTGAATTTTGGTCGCGGGAATTTTGGTCGCGCCCTTATATTTTCTCAGCGACCAAAATTCCATATTTTAGCGACTATTTTTTTTTGCCTAAAAGTGTTTTTTGGTCGCCGCGACCAAAATTCC
>NW_022201865.1:0-3461 GCF_009176525.2 Contarinia nasturtii | reverse complement strand
ATGTGTACTTAATTGGGCTTGATCACCTCAATCAGAGCACACAACATTTGGTCCTTCGAACTTTTGAAAACCGAATTTTTGTGAAGTCAATGGAATTTAAACCATTCGAATCTATACCTATCACTGACAAAATCAAAAAAATAGTGGAAGCTACGAGACAATTGAAAACAAGCAAAAAAGTGAAATTACGCAAATTTACACCGTGTGAACGAGTAAAGTTCTACTTAAAGGGAGAAAATCTAAAAAAACTATCGACAACTGAAAATGGAAACGCTAATCGAAATGCAGAAGGCAGCAATTTCGGAGCTGCAAAAACGCATCATCAATTTTGGCAAGGCAAACAAACAAGTGAAGTCAACGCCAAATTACTACATCAATCAACTAACCAAACTCGAGAATCTGTGGATTCAATTCAACGCGCGCAATGATTCGCTCATGGGAGCACCCGAAGAAGTGAAAAAACAACCATATTTCACCGATAACTTATTCAGCACAACGAAAAACGCCTACTTAAAACTGAAAAAAGATTTGGAAACCGGACTGGCAAATTTAACGGACAAAGATTATGCATCTTTAATCAACCAAACCGATCTTAATGACGACGAAAACAATTACACCGATGAAAAAAATGATGACGACGATTTAGATCAACTTCTTAGCTCAACGCTTTTGGAATTTGAAAATCAAACGAACGAAGCGGCTGGATCATCTACTGGGAAAAATGAAGATGACAACGAATCTCAAACTCTCAAACTTATGTATAATGACATTCTCGAGCAGTTACGGGCAATCAAAAACAACGACGATTTCTTTTTGACTCAAACTTTAATCGAAATGCTGAAGGAGAATTGGAATTCATTTCGCGAAAAGTATTTCATTCTTCGAGGCAAAAACAACATACTAAGCGCACAAATCAACATGTCATTATTGCAAACTCAGTATGCAAAAGCCATAAGTAAAAATAACACCAATAACATGCAAAAATCGAACGAGCTTACTATAGCCCCATTTAATTTGCCGAAAATCAATATTCCATCATTTAACGGCAAAGAAACAGATTGGAATTCGTACATAGAGCTGTTCAACAAAATAATACATGAAAATCGCAACATCGACAACAATTTGAAGATTCAGTATTTAAAAACAAGTCTACGTGGAGAAGCATTGAAAATCGTCGCACATATTCCTACTACATCTGACTTGGAGGCATTACTCGATGAAGATCCGTGTCAAACTCAAGAAGAACTTGCAAAATCATTGGGAGTCACTCAAGCAGCCATTTCACAACGTTTGAAAGCAGCAGGATTCATTCAAAAGCATGGAAATTGGGTACCACATGAACTGAAGCCAAGAGACGTGGAAAGACGATATTTCACCTGCGAACAGCTGCTTCAAAGACAGAAAAGAAAGAGATTTTTGCATCGTATTGTCACTGGTGATGAAAAGTGGATTCACTACGATAACCCAAAGCAAAAAAAAGCATATGTGAAGCGCGGCCAACCAGCACCATCGACATCAAAGCAAGATATCCACGGATTTAAGGTAATGCTGTGTATTTGGTGGGATCAACGAGGTGTGGTGTACTATGAGCTGCTGAAACCGAATGAAACTATTGATGGGCCACGCTACCGATTACAATTGAAGCGTTTGAGCCGAGTATTGCGCGAAAAACGGCCAGAATATGAGCAAAGACACGACAAAGTTATTCTTCAACATGACAATGCTCGGCCACATGTTGCAAATGTCGTGAAGACATACTTGGAAACACTTCGATGGGATGTGCTACCCTACCCGCCGTATAGCCCAGACATTGCTCCTTCTGATTATCACTTGTTTCGATCGATGCAGGACAACCTGGCTGATACACGATTTACTTCTTCTGAAGAAGTCAAAAATTGGGTCGATTCATTCATCGCATCAAAAGATGAACAGTTCTTCCGACACGGAATCCGTATGCTACCAGAAAGATGGGAAAAAGTTGTGGCTAGTGATGGGCAATACTTTGAATAACACTATTGTACAACCTTTTTCTCAATAAACGTTCAAATTTTGAAAAAAATGCGACATTATATATTTATACTTCCAATATATACGAGGAAAACAAAATACAATATCTCTCTTCCAAATAGGCTCTTCTTAATGTGTCTAACATATATATCAAGTGCCGTGGAAAAATACAACGTGACTATCGTTACTATATCGGAACACTATATATGGAAGATATATCTGAATGGCACCGTATCGCACGATCGAAGTGTATGTATGCGTCACCATAATTGCCGTCTGCACTGCTATGCGGAAATATCTTCCATATATAGTGTGCCGATATAGCAACGATAGTCACACTTTTTAGTGATATTTCTGTGTATTATGGATATATTGTCTGAATTCTAATGTGAAAATGACATTTTCTAAATCATTTCCAAATCATCTGTGGATAAAACATAATCAACTAATTACGAAAAAAATCAATTTCAAATTTCCATGGCTCTTCTATAACTGCCGCCAACCGGCACAATATTGGAAAAGCCATTTTCTATATTTCAGCTATTATAGTTTAAGGAAAGGTTTTGTATTAAGCCAAAAAAATTAAGTCAATCCAAAATATGTTTTCTATGTATATTTCGTGTACATACGGCGTGTGTCCTGCTACCAATTTTTCATATTTTTTATAGCTCATCACACAAAAAAGATATTCAAAATCTGACTCTACTCCTTGATTCAGGACTACGAGGAAAATATATGAGGATGAGCGCAATGGAATTTGAATCAAGAATTGTTTTAAAAAAATCTAAAAAAGATTAATTTTCGGTAGTTTTACGAATGAATTGAGTTCATGAAGATCCAATGAACCCAATAAAATTATTTGCTTGTCAAAAATAAAAATCTTAACTCTTAAAAGAGTTAAGATTTTTATTTCTTCCTTGAAAAAGTTAAAAATTGGCACATGAATTCATTTAAATGAAAATTCAAATCAGGAAATAGTGAACTTATGCCTACGTATGCTTAAAATATGCATACAGTAGGCCTAGAGTTTCAATAATGTAATTTATATGCTAGTGTGATTAGAGGCATATTCTATGCATAATGCTTGCCTACGATATGCAAACTCTATGCCTACAATACCACAATGTATTTCAAATGGAAGTGGGAGATTGTAGGCCTACAACATGGGAGCGACGTGAAAACTTGACATCAGCGCCAGTCCCTCATAACTAAAAATGGTACAAATTCGCAATAGATGGCGCTTATAAATCGACTTATAAACACGCTTACATTTTATTAGAAGAAAAATGAAAAATAATAATAATAACTGCACCGAACAGCGCTACTTCGCCTTGGTGGTTTATTGAAAATAATTTAATTAAATAAATATAATATAATACAATTTGATTTTTATCAAGCATTTTTGATATAGTATATGAAAAATTATTGTTTCATGTAAATAATAATACAAATTT
>NW_022201864.1:0-1359 GCF_009176525.2 Contarinia nasturtii | reverse complement strand
ACACCCACTTTCACAGAGCAACGGTTTTTTGGCCATGTTATTGTGGGGATGTGATACACTGTATACTGTATGGTGTACGCATAAAATCAATAGGTAATTTGTTAGCACGATAACTCTTTTTAGAGAAGAAGGGCGTTGCGAGGAATAGGCTGGTATTGTTTTTCAGCGATATTCGTTCATAGGTGTATCCATGGTGAAACCATGATGGTGTACCCATAAGGGGTATGGTATACAAAAATTTGTTAATTCGATAAATCTTTCCCCAGATACTTAAATCAAAGTTTGAAATGTGTACTGGAGGGTTTTGGCACGAGAAAACCGAATCCGGCGTTAGTTTTAAGATACAATCAAGTTTAAACAGAGTTTTTTCTGAAAAAATCACAAAAAATTGAATTTCTGTATGGGAGCCATGATTTAAGGCTGCCGTAATGAAGTGAAACTTTGTACAGGCTATTTTTTACACAATAAAATAACATTCTGAAAGTTTGAAATAATTTCAATCAAAATTGGGAGTAGCTCGCATACAAATTTTTCGTTTTTGTGCCAAAAATCTAACCCCTACTTTTGATTGAAATTATTTCAAATTTGGTGATATTATGTATTTTGGCACGAAAATAAGATTCACAAGTTTCCACGGTGATTAAGTCATGTAGTTAGGGCGTTTTGTTCACTCGAAATTGATCGAACTTCTTTCCAAAATGTATGCTTCCAGTAATTTAATCAGTTAATCACAATGAAAACTTGTGGATCTTATTTTCGTGCCAAAATACATAATTTCACCAAATTGGGAGAGATTTCAATCACAAATAGAGGTACTCCCCATACAAAATTTTCGATTTTTGACTCAAAATCGGTACCTTCAATTTGTATTAGAATTGCCTCAAACTTTCGGAAATTTATTTTTATCAAAGAAAATAGCCTGTTTACATATTTTGAATTATTTATGCGTCAATAGTCTATTAATTGGCCAAAAAACATTACTGCTCTCAGAAATAAGAATTCGGTAGTTATTTCTTTTGAAGTAGTACTACACTACCAGTGAATGTTCAATATCTTTCAGGAAATGAATATTCGTTCGGTAAAGAAAGAAATTTGGAAAAAGTGCGGAAAAGTAAGATTTACGGATGTAAGTTCCTTTTTATTGAAGTTTGAATTTTGGTGTGCATATTTAAAACAAAAGTGTAAAGTGTGTAGATTAAATTCTCTGAATAAATCAATTGTTCCCTTCTTAACTCCGCTATTAGATTTATAGTGTTTTTGTGCCAATTGAATTGAACTGATTGCTGCACTCGGAATTGAGTTAAAGTGAGTTGAAAATTTATTTTATTGTGCTCTCAAAGAAAAAAAAAAACAATAGAA
>NW_022201863.1:0-2595 GCF_009176525.2 Contarinia nasturtii | reverse complement strand
AAATGTGTTTTTAGTCCAGGAAGTGACATCGGCGACCAATCAGCATCGAAAATCAAATAATCTTATACAGAATTTTACGCTCTTCAAAATGATACTAGCCACTTTTTAATATTTTCCATGTGGAAACACCCTAGTGTACACTCTTCGAAAAGAGTATTATACTGACTTGGGTTGTGTCTTCAATGTGAAACAACGAAATTGGACTTGCAATTTATTAGTTTCGATGTTGAAGAAATCAATAAAAGTCACAAAATTCGAATGCCCCAAAATATTTGGACATTATTTTATTAATCGTTCGCATGGATTCATTTGAGCGCATAGATGTCCCCAATGTTTCTGTATGTCGCAAAAAAATGTACATATTCTTCGAATAAGGATGGGAACAATGAGAGAATGATCAATAGTCAAACCGAAAAAAGAGGCAACAATATCGGACCAAGTGCTTAGAGAGAAAAAAAGAGAGAAAAAGGGCAAAGAAATAAAAAGAGTACACGCATATAAAGTGAGAAAGAATAAATTACGGTCGTTTTTCGGCGTATACCTACTGTCAAAACATTAATGTTTGAATAATATGCCACTTATATTGGAATACAAGTTAAACCACCGAATGCATACTCTTCCATACACATAAGTAAATGTACACATTTATTTTCTATTCAATTCGGACCGGCATAATATAGAGCTCAAGTAACAGTAGAAATAAACACCAAACATTGTATATGTTTATTGGGCTGTCACAATAAAAACTATATAAAAAAATATATAGATTTCAAGTAAAGCTCATTTTCATTCTCTCAGCAATTCGGCCGGTACAGTTTTCGCTTTATTCAAGTTTGAGATGCGATATACCCAAGCAACCAATTTGAACCGTTTTTCACCTTTTTCAACGTTGAAAAATGTAACGCTTTGACCCATTTTGGTGGTCATTTTCGTGTCAATGGAAAGTTGATTATATGCATGTATTTTATTTACATCCAGTCAATGATATTTTTTGAAAGCAAAAAATGAACACGGATCAGAATAATACAGAAGTGTATTAGAAGAGAAGAAACGTCAGCATTGTGTAATTCGAAACCAAATTATTGTTTATTTTTAATACATGGCGATTTTCGCTTTATCGAATGTATGGTGTATTTGTATTTTTCACTGAGTAAACACTCTGTGAAGTTTTACATTTCGGCTGGACTGCATACATCTTTGTAAAAATCCGCTTTTGTTAAACAGTAAGCCACAATGTATATAGCTCTATCACTCTCTTTCAATACTTCTTTAATAAGTCATACTGTGTATGCCCGAATGTTCTTGATTGTGTGCACACCTAATTCAAATCGAAACCGAATATTGTCACATTTCGTTCACAATTTGACGTTTCACAGTAATTTTGCATACTCAAGAGACAAGTCGTGATCGTGTTTTTAGTTTTATTCATTTGGACAGTAAATTTCTTTCAAATAAGTCGAATTGTTGTGTGTGTTTGCAAAGAATAATGGATTATTCCCACCAAATTTTGCGTTTGACTTTGTTTTATATTGCAAACAACAAAGCATTCACAAACCTGAACAGTAAATATTCCAAATCAACTGGAAATTCGTTCGGCGGTTTTGATGCGAGAAGATTTAATGCGGAAGAAAGATGACGTTCAACTTCGGTCATTGTGTAATTTGGATCGCATCGATTTTAAAATGTGCTTTGATTTTAGTTTCATTTGGAAAACCGATTTCTTTGTAGTGTTTTGTTTGTTTAGATTTAGTGTGCTTGTGTTTTTTTTTGCATCGTCATGTGTTTATAAGTTTGCGTTCAACGGAGAATATGCGACGAATTTTGCGAAGCATTCAGAAAGAGAACATCGATATTGAATTAAACTATTGTTAATTTGTTTTTGTGCAGTGTTTTCCAATGGATTCGTTTGATCGTATACCATCAGAGTTATTGTTATTTTTGAAAAATCCCGTATATGCCGCAAATGTTTGTTGACATTTTTCAGAAGCACACTTCACTCTCTGAACACTTTTTGCATGTAATTTTTCATGCCTTTTTAAATTAAAATAATTTGCTTTAATTTTTGCTCCACAATAGCAACACAAAAAAAAACAATTGGTTTTATACAATTTAAAATATAATGGACAAGTATTTTATTTACAATGAATATTTTTTAGCCCGCTTAGCTGTCAAAGCAATGTAATGGATAGATGACACATATATATGTGTCAGATATATCTGACCGCCAGGTGGCTGTTTGTAGCTAAGGGGACAGATATATGCCTAAGTCGTACCGGGTGCATGGCCCGATAAAGAATGCTTGGGAAATGGTTTCAATTATTTCTACCAAGATCACATTCGAAATACCCAGACCAATCTCAACACTTATTGTTCAGAACATGTTGAATCGTTTTTTCAAATGAAACGCTGGTATTATAACATGAATATCAATGGCCATCAATACTATGGATCAAAATTCGACGGCATCGATATACGAAACGCAAAAGTGTACGCCACTAGTAACAAAGATCTGACATATGGTGATGAAGAGAGAACAAATAAGATGAAAATTTTATTGTATGAACTGGAAAGAATCGGTTGGCAGTGTCAAAAAGT
>NW_022201862.1:0-1035 GCF_009176525.2 Contarinia nasturtii | reverse complement strand
AAAAAAAAATTCATTTTAGTATATTTTACACTGAAAAAACCGAGTGAAATTTTTTTTTTGGTTCACTTTTATTGAACAAAATTTTCTTGATTCACTTCAATTGGACAAAAAAAAATTGATTCACTTTTTATTGAAATTTTTTTTAGGTTTCGTTTTAAAATACCAATTTTTTGAGAAGTAGTTTTTATTCTACCCCATTCATATATACACACACGTTGCATTCAAGACCATTACCATATTTTATCGAGCGTCTCTCAAAAGCAATTTTCCGACAGCAGGAGAAAAACCAAAATGTGTGACTCGCGCCAATCGTCTCATGGTGTGTATCTCTCGTTGCTCGACAAAACGAAACAGAAATATAAGAGACAATAATTTTATTTATGTGAGACTTTGAAGCAATTTGCCCTAAATCACGGCACACCCACCATAAAACTTAAAACTTCCTGTTTGAGTTGTCGCATCCATAAGCGCCGGTGATCCGAACATATTAAGTCGAAATCGATATATATATATGAATGGGGTAGAATAAAAACTACTTCTCGAAAAATGTTTAAACACGAAACCTAAAAAAAACTTTCAATGAAAAGTGAATCAATTTTTTTTCGTCCAATTGAAGTGAACCAAAAAAAAATTGTTCAATAAAAGTGAACCCAAAAAAAAATTCATTTTAGTATATTTTACACTGAAAAAACCGAGTGAAATTTTTTTTTTGGTTCACTTTTATTGAACAAAATTTTCTTGATTCACTTCAATTGGACAAAAAAAAATTGATTCACTTTTTATTGAAATTTTTTTTAGGTTTCGTTTTAAAATACCAATTTTTTGAGAAGTAGTTTTTATTCTACCCCATTCATATATACACACACGTTGCATTCAAGACCATTACCATATTTTATCGAGCGTCTCTCAAAAGCAATTTTCCGACAGCAGGAGAAAAACCAAAATGTGTGACTCGCGCCAATCGTCTCATGGTGTGTATCTCTCGTTGCTCGACAAAACGAAACAGAAATATAAGAGACAATAATTTTATTTATG
>NW_022201861.1:0-9109 GCF_009176525.2 Contarinia nasturtii | reverse complement strand
CAGACTGAATTAATCACAAAATTTGTACAATATCATTCACAATGAAACACCACCCGATCGTATACCCAGCTACCAGCCTTTTCGACTTCGGAGTAGCAGATATCGATTGTGTTCACTGTTTTAATTTCTATATTCTAAATAACACATAAAAGTTAAAAGTTAAATTTTTCACCGATCGAATATCACATTTTCTAATTTGACAATATTGTTTCTAAAGATGTGTCTTGATGCCGATTCTAAAAATGTTTCTCTTATCAAGTTAAAGTTTCTACAAGCCACGTAAAACGGCTGATTATGTGCATAATCCGATGAAAATGCCCTAACTCTAATCAGTTCTGTACTTCTTAAATTTCTTTGGTTTTCGTCATATTGCAGTCTTGTATATACAATTTTATTTCTAAGTGAACTCGACACTATTTTACCCAAAAGGAGGTCATAAATTAAATATACAGAGGCATTTATACGCCGTCTCCAAAGCGGTTGAATATTTAAAACATCACATCTAAATTGATACGGTGGTAGCACAAAATTTTCATCTCTTTGGTAAATAAATCTCAATGTCCATATCAAAAAATCTTTCTGAATTGATTCTATTCTATTGGAATGGATACGGTGATATGGTTGCCATACAATACTCGCATACTCTAATTTTGATCTGACTAGTGCACAATATAATATTTTAGCAGATTCAATTGTAAACTTATTCTTTAATGTTCGTTTGATGAAACCCATTGCCCCATGTGCACTGGCTGTAATCGCGTCGATGTGATTGACAAATTTCAGCTTCGTGTCAAATATAACTCCCAGATCCTTGTGTAAGTTGATCCTTTCAAATGTATGTTGGCCGTTGTTGATCGTATAATCATAGTTGACTATGTTTCCGCATTTTGAGTATGTCATAACGAAACATTTCTTCAAGTTCAAATGCAGACTATTTTCAGCACACCATTCGTTCAATTGATTAATGGCATTCTGAAATATGATGGCATCTATAGGCGATTGTATGGTTCGGATTAATTTCAAATCATCTGCAAATAATAAAACAAGTGCATTTGACACGATTTCGACAATGTCGTTAATAAAAACAATGAAGAGACAAGGTCCTAAAATACTTCCCGCTGGTACTCCAAAAGATACAGTGAAAGTTCGTGACTTTCGTTCACCGATTCCAACAAACTGTGTTCGTTTTGTCAAATATCCATGGAACCATTTGACAAGCCGTCGGCCGAACTAACTTCTGCAACAATTTCATATGGTTCACGCGATCGAATGCCTTTTCGAAATCAGTATATAGCACATCCGTTTGACATTTTTTGATCATAGAATCGATCGTGAAATTCACCATCTGTAACAAATTTGTCGATGTTGATCTATTTTTCACAAATCCATGTTGATTGTGGCAGATTTTCGAATTAACAAATGTGCTGATTTTGTTATACACAACAATTTCGAAAAGTTTGGCTATTGTCGGTATTATAACTACTGGCCTGTAGTTCGACGCGTTGCTCTTTTTCCCAGACTTGTATATTGGCACAATTCTTGAATTTTTCAATGTTGTCGGAACACATCCTTGATGCAGTGAATTACAGAATAAGACTGTTAAGGGTTTCGACAATGTGTGCGCGCAATTTTTCAACATTTTCGGTGAAATACCATCCGGTCCGGCTCCTTTATTCACGTTGACCGATAGCAATGCCCTCATCACGTCGTTTTCATTGATGTCAATGTCAAATGATACATCTCCGCATTCACCTAATAATTGATCCAAGTTGATAATGTCGCTTCGTGTGTACTGATTTTCGAAAAAGTCAGCAAATAATTCGGCTTTCGATGTGTCAGTGTCCGCAATTTCATCGTTGTATTCAACAATAGCCGGAATATCGCTCCTTTTTCTCCTGTCGTTCACAAATCGCCAAAAATGTTTTGGATTTGCTCTGATTTGCGATTGTATACGGCTGATATACGACTTGAAAAGCTGGCCCTGCAATTGCATGAACGAATCGGTTATGGCATTGTATTCGTCAAAGCTGCCAGATTCCCTTGCACGTTTGTATGCCTTTCTTCTTAAATTTTTCAGGTGCTTCAATGGTTTTGTGTACCACGGTGGATCAGTGCTTTTTTGTACAGTGATTTTCGGAACAAAAGAATCCATCGCCTCGTGTAGAACATTGCCAAAAGCTTGGAATGCATTCTCGAGGTCATCTATTCGATTCATTCCTGCCAAAGTGTCATTCGCATCGAAGAATGCATTCATTGCAACGAAATCAGCCGAACTGTATGCATAAATTTCCGATGTTTGATTCGTTATTGCTTCATTTTCATAGATTGTGACTTCAATTTCGATTGCTTTATGCCAATTGTCGGATTTTATTAATGGTCTTGTTGATTTAATCATCGACATTTCGTAGAACTTGTTTGTGAATACAAGATCCAAAACATTTCCAGCTGGATTTTCGATATTTGACAGTTGGTGGAAGCCACAATCAAACATTGCATCAAAAACAGCAATGCCACCTTCTTTCAACTCTCTCAGGGCTGTTTGATGAAAATTGTTTAAATTGTAATATATTCATTTAATTATTTTGAATAAACTACCAAGGCGAAGGAGCTCTGTTCGGTGCAGGTATTATTATTATTATACATAGAATTTACTCAGTGTAAGAGAGTGCACATTATAAGGGAAATGCTCGACCTCTTTTACATTTAATACATTGTCCGCATATGCGTGCGGTTAACACGAAGATGTGAATGAATTGGAGCCAACGGCACAACGTATACTTTTTTCATAAGCAGAAGGAACTAGCGACTGCGCACGTGAAGGGGAATTATATTTAATGCCTTTCGTATACACAAAATGGGGTCTATGAAACAAACGTTAAGGAAAGAGAGAAAAAGATGTAATCATTTAATGCGACCGCTTTGCTCATGGCGAAAGCGAATACATTCAGTTTGAGTCGAACCATTGAAAAAGCAAAACGTGTAAAATATTGTTTGAGTTTAACGAAAATAAAAACAAAGTAGTAGTGTTGTGCGTGTATTGTCGTGTATATCTTGTGTACAATTGTACATACTACATCTACATATAAATAATACGAATATTGGTGCTCTAGAAACAAAATGAACAGAAGACCAATTAAACTCGCTTTTAGCGAAATTTTACCAACAATAATTTTAATTGAAGCAAATAATTTGTCTCAACTGAAAATCAAAAGTAAAAAGAATATACATTTATTCCTGATTTAATTTATTACTTAAATCGATTTTTCGTCGAAAAAAAAACAATTTAAGAAGAAAAGAATTTAAACATTTTGTATTCGTACTTCTAATTTCTAATGTGCCCAAAAGATTTGAGATATATATAAGATACAAAAAAAATACAAAAAAAATAATTAAAAAAAATAAAAAAATTGTGAAAGTTTCGTGTGATAATAACATTTTTTTTAATCAGTCTGTGTAAAAATTATGTTTCATTCTCTCAGTGTACGGACATGAATTTCTGAAGAACATAGAACACATCATCGACCTATGGTCACAATAAAAGTTTTTTCACCGAAATGTTAAAATTGTTAATTAACTTTTAAACTCTCGATTTTCAGGTTCGTGGAAAAAATATATGGGAAAATGAAGTGACAGTTTGAAGACTTAAAATGAAACCTTTCCTTTGGATAGAAATTATTAGAGTATTAATGATAATAAAACATCTACGTAAACATTATAAAATACAGAATACTCATTTTATATCCTTAAATTCCAAAATTCTAATTAAAATATGTTATTTGTTTTATGAATTTAAAAATGGAGAAAAAACTAGTGTTTGTATTTAAAATAAAAGAGTGATATCCAGAGTATCTTGTTGCCTCTTCTTCGATTATAAACTGTGTACGAAAAATAAACAAAAAATGATCTTTTATACATCTTTTAACTATAGAAAAAACACTAAAAAATGTGTTCCTTAAAACATATGATTTTGTCTTGTGAATGAAAAGGAACAAACAAATACATACATCGCATTAAATTACCATTCATCGATTAATATTTTAAATTTATGCATTGCATTTGAATCTATCAGAATCGTATCGCTCATTCGAAAATATTACATGTATCCATCATGCAGAATAATTTAGTCTTTTGTTCAATTAAATCGTCTATGTTGCAATTAATTTATATAAAAATTGCTGTTGTTTTAAATATTATTTGGATGGTATTACCATCAACAGCCAACGCAACAGCCGGTCAATGTACATGGGATTACAGTAGTAGTAAATTGAATAGCATTACGTGCCGTACACAATTCATTGATCATACCACGAACTTGGATTCGCAACTAGTTCAGGATTATGACAAATTGACAATTCAGTGCAGTGAGAATTTTTTATATGAGAGCCAGTTACCAAAAAATGCGTTTGCTCAGCTACGTAATTTGAATGATTTAAATATCGATTCATGTAAACTTTTGTACTTGCCTAGTGATACACTATCGAAATTAAAAGGATTGAAAACGCTAACTATACGTACACGGAATGTTGACTGGGGCCTAAGTAAGAGTCTTGAGTTGAATATAAGCTCATTCCAATCTCTCAAAGAATTGGAGGTACTAAATTTAATCGAAAGTGGCTTGCGGACAATACCTGAAGGTGTATTTTGTGAGCTGCCAACGTTGCAAGTGTTGAATATAACGAGAAATCGCATTCGATCAACAGAAAACTTAGGAATTTTGCCAAAAACATGTACGGCGGCGGCCGGTGGTGTTGAGAGCGATTTACGGATTCTTGATTTGAGTCGAAATGAATTAGGCAAACTAACCGAAAATTGGTCAGTCGCAAAACTACGTCGTCTGCAACAGTTGAACTTGGAACATAACAATATTACAGAAATTTCAGGTGAAGCACTGGGTAAGTAAAAACACAACGATTGATGTAAAATGATTTGTCATGGTATTTTTATTAACGAAAAATTGAATTTTCACTTCTTTTTTTGCTTCTTTATAAATTTTCGTTAGTAATTTTTTTTGCTCCTTCGTTAATAAAGATAACATGACAATTTGTTGTATTTTTTTTTGTTTCATTTAACTGTTCAATTTTTAGCCGGACTGCCTTCACTTCGTATATTCAATATTAGTCACAATCAATTGGAATCTTTGCCAAATGGTTTGTTCGCGGGTGCTCGTGATTTTCAAGAGATTCATTTACAGCACAACAAATTATTTCAAATTCCACGTGGCTTATTTCATAAACTTGAACAATTACTGATATTAGATTTAAGCGGTAATCGATTATCCAGTCAACACAGTATTGACAATACGACATTTTCCGGCCTAATACGGTTGATTGTATTGAATTTGGCACATAATGCACTCACACGAATCGATGCGAAAACCTTTCGAGATTTATATTTCCTGCAAGTAAGTAAAAAACCGTTTTGAAATTATTTTTCATGTTAATTTTATTACCTCAAAATTATAAAAAAACTCCATAAATGGAGCTCCATGGAATTGAATGAATGGATATTGATGCACTTCACTTCTTTTTTGTTTCACTTTTTCGAGTCGCAAGCATGGTTCCAATACTCTTTTATACCATTATCATTTCTGATAATGTTCCGATTCATATTTACTAGTTAACGTGCAGGTTGGCATACTAATTGTGCATTTCAATTTGGTCGCTGTTTATAATTTTTGGTTATTAAAAATAACATGACAATTCGTTGTATTTTCACCTAAGCCTTTGTAGGTGACAATGCATGACATACAATAATACGGTTGGTATTTTTCAGATTCTCGACGTCCGTAATAATTCAATTGGTCACATAGAGGATAATACATTTCTGCCACTATATAATTTGCACACACTTAATTTGGCTGAAAATCGCCTACATACCATTAATGAAGGACTATTTAATGGCCTTTTTGTACTATCTAAACTAACATTAAATAATAACAACATTCGTAATATCGCTTCAAATGCATTTAAAAATTGCTCTGACTTAAAAGAGCTTGACTTGAGTACAAATCAACTGCAAGAAATACCGATGGCCATTCAAAATCTAACAATGCTTCGTACATTAGATTTAGGTGAAAATCATATCAGTGATATATCAACTGGTGCGTTTCGTAGTCTAAATCAACTAACGGGTTTACGCCTCATTGACAACCAAATTGGAAATGTGACAAGAGAGATGTTCACTAATTTACCTAGACTAAGTGTATTAAATTTGGCAAAAAATCGAATTCAGTACATTGAACGTGGCTCTTTTGATACGAACAACGAAATCGAAGCCCTTCGCCTAGACCGAAATTTTATAAACGATATTAACGGAGTTTTTGCCACGCTTAATTCATTGCTCTGGCTTAATCTAGCTGAAAACCATCTGGTTTGGTTTGATTATGCGTTCATTCCGCGAAGCTTGAAATGGCTTGATTTGCACGATAACTATATTACGGATCTGGGAAATTATTACAAATTACAAGAAGAAATTAGTTTAAAAACACTGGACGCAAGTCATAACCGTTTGAGGGAAATTGGACCCTCATCAATCCCAAATTCTATAGAGCTATTATTCATTAACAATAACATGATAAATTTGATACAACTAAACACATTCGTTGACAAAATAAATTTAACTCGTGTGGATCTATATTCCAATGCATTGAAAAAAATTCATTTACATACATTACGTTTGGCACCGATACCATCAACGAAACCTTTGCCAGAATTCTACTTAGGTGATAATCCATTCGAATGCGACTGTTCAATGGATTGGCTTCAGTCTGTGAATAGTTTAACGGCGCGCCAACATCCTAGAATCATGGATTATGCTAACATTGAATGTGTTATGCCCCGCCATGAACGTGGTAAGTTTTTTAATTTTTCCCTTAAAATTTACAATTTCAATTTTATTTTCATGTATGTTGAAATAGTGTAATATATTTTCATTGAATTTATTTATATAAAAAAGATATATAAAGAAATTTAGAAAATTTAGTAATCACAAATGGTGCATTTTTTTGGCCACAAAATCACATCTTTACATTAAAGTACATATAACAAATTGTAAGAAATTGAACAGCCGGTTTTTCACTGTTTCTTTTAGGTGACGCAGTAAGAGCGATTGCATCGTTGGACGCAAAAGATTTTCTTTGTAAATATGAGATAATGTGCTTTGCTCTGTGCCATTGCTGCGACTTTGATGCATGTGACTGTGAAATGATCTGTCCGACGAACTGCACGTGCTATCATGACCAAACATGGACTACAAATGTGGTAGATTGTGGTGGTGGACAAAAACTTGGTGGACAACCAGCCAATGTTTTACCGAAGAAAGTGCCTATGGATACTACTGCACTATATTTAGATGGAAATATCATTACTGAACTTCAGAACAATGCTTTTATCGGACGAAAAAATTTGAAGCAATTGTATTTGAATAATAGTGCGTTGTATCGATTGCAAAAGCGTTCATTGGCTGGTTTACATTCTATCGAAACCATACATTTGAATCACAACCACTTACGTACATTGCATGGACACGAATTCGAAAATATGGATCAATTGAAAACATTGTACTTACATAACAATCGATTGGAATATATAGCGAATGACACGTTTGTACCACTCAAAGCGCTACAATTACTACGTATCGATGGTAATCGACTTGTAACCATGATGATGTTTCATACGACGGCTCCGCCGCAGAACTTCCCGAATCTAAAGTCATTGTCGATCGGACGAAATACCTGGAGTTGTCGTTGCCCATTTTTAAAGGAGCTTTCAACTTTTGTTATTGAAAATGCTGTTATTTTAGATGATTCGCAAGACATTTACTGTATAGATGGTGCAATAAAGCATGAAATAGATTTTAATTCCAACGGCGATTGTAGAAAATCCTATGAGGGGCGTTCAGTTTTATTGCCGGATATAAGTATAAATGAACATATTCCATTACTTTTAACATCTCTTATTCTGATCATCATTGTTACTATTCTTATATTAATCATTATTTTTCGAGAGCCTATACGAATTTGGTTATTTGCCAAATGTGGTGTTCGCATCTGCGAAACGATTGGGGAAGATTATGAAAAGTTGTATGATGCGATGTTTCTGTATTCAGAAAAGGACCATGAACATGCAATAAGAGAAATAGTCGCCGAACTTGAGATCATACCACCACACTTACGTTTATGTCTTCAACATCGAGATCTAACTCATGACGCGTCGTATTTGCAAGTGCTTGAATCAGCACGTGCATCAAAACGTGTCGTAATACTTTTGTCGCGCAATTTTCTACAAACCGAATGGAGTCGCTATGAAGTAAGGAATGCCGTTCATGAAGCTCTCAAGGAAAGACCACAAAAATTAGTTTTATTACAGGCAAATGATGCATTATTGGAAGCAGAAAATGATTTGGAACTGTTGCCATACATTAAGTCACGTGTTGTAAATGGCATTAAATTATCTGATAAGCATTTTTGGGAAAAACTACGTTATGTATTACCATCCGAAATTCAACAACGATGTAATAATTATACACTTCACAATCATCAGTCTTTGAATCAGCCACATCCACTAGAACGACAACACAAATTTGTAACTAATTCTCATCAAACCCAGTCTGCAAGTATGCAATTACATCATCCCCTGCATGGAACGTTAGCACATCATAAACAATTGCCACCATCATATTATCAGCAAGATAATGACGAAGCAAACTATTCTTCAGCAACAATAGCAACACCAAGTTCACTGGGTCGACGATCCGGTGGTGAGCTCCTTAAAAAACTTAGTAAAAATACAGTTGTATAATGATTTTATTATAACTTTTAGGTGATGAGCATCCATTACAGAATCTCCAACAACAACAACAACAACGACAACAGCGTCCTCCATCAGAGCATATATATTTCAGTATTGAATCTGATTACAGTTCAACAGTAGCAGGAACGGCGAATGCGGAATTATAAGTAGTTTTTTTAATGTTTAAAAAAGAGATAAACATGTATGAAAAATAAAAATGGAACATATTTAATATGTTTCAGAATTTTAATGAAAAAGTCTAATGAATACAGGGTGATTCAGAATTACATGTCAATATTTTCACAATTTTTTTTTAGCTC